>NW_027478170.1:6313721-6614374 GCF_051020975.1 Osmia lignaria lignaria | reverse complement strand
ACAAGAAGAAGAAATATCTCGAAATATGTCCGTCAGGCCACTTCCCTTGAGATAAATCTGCAAATATCTCGGAAACGAAGCGAGCTATGGCAAAATGTTAAGAGACCTTTTTTGTAGAGAATTATGTTTCCTACAATTTATGTTCTATGATATTTTTTGATCAGAAGCGTAGTTCTCGAGATATATCAAGATATTTAAAAGTTCCGAAGCCGCACCAACATAATAGAGATACAGAAACACCGTGGCCCCTTTCTTTGAGATAACTCTGCACTAGTGCGAGTCGCAAATGCCACTTCCAGCTTAGCTGTGCAGAAGAAGAACAACAAGAAGAAGAAATATCTCGAAATATGTCCGTCAGGCCCCTTCCCTTGAGATAAATCTGCAAATATCTCGGAAACGAAGAGAGCTATGGCAAAATGTTAAGAGACCTTTTTTGTAGAGAATTAAGTTTCCTACTTTTCATGTTCTATGATATTTTTTGATCAGATGCGTAGTTCTCGAGATATATCAAGATATTTAAAAGTTCCGAAGCCGCACCAACATAATAGAGATACAGAAACACCGTGGCCCCTTTCTTTGAGATAACTCTGCACTATTGCGAGCTGTAAATGCCACTTCCAGCTTAGCTGTGCAGAAGAAGAACAACAAGAAGAAGAAATATCTCGAAATATGTCCGTCAGGCCCCTTCCCTTGAGATATATCTGCAAATATCTCGGAAACGAAGCGAGCTATGGCAAAATGTTAAGAGACCTTTTTTGTAGAGAATTATGTTTCCTACAATTTATGTTCTATGATATTTTTTGATCAGAAGCGTAGTTTTCGAGATATATCGAGATATTTAAAAGTTCCGAAGCCGCACCAACATAATAGAGATACAGAAACACCGTGGCCCCTTTCTTTGAGATAACTCTGCACTAGTGCGAGCCGCAAATGCCACTTCCAGCTTAGCTGTGCAGAAGAAGAACAACAAGAAGAAGAAATATCTCGAAATATGTCCGTCAGGCCCCTTCCCTTGAGATAAATCTGCAAATATCTCGGAAACGAAGCGAGCTATGGCAAAATGTTAAGAGACCTTTTTTGTAGAGAATTAAGTTTCCTACTTTTTATGTTCTATGATATTTTTTGATCAGATGCGTAGTTCTCGAGATATATCAAGATATTTAAAAGTTCCGAAGCCGCACCAACATAATAGGGATACAGAAACACCGTGGCCCCTTTCTTTGAGATAACTCTGCACTAGTGCGAGCCGCAAATGCCACTTCCAGCTTAGCTGTGCAGAAGAAGAACAACAAGAAGAAGAAATATCTCGAAATATGTCCGTCAGGCCCCTTCCCTTGAGATAAATCTGCAAATATCTCGGAAACGAAGCGAGCTATCGCAAAATGTTAAGAGACCTTTTTTGTAGAGAATTATGTTTCCTACAATTTATGTTCTATGATATTTTTTGATCAGATGCGTAGTTCTCGAGATATATCAAGATATTTAAAAGTTCCGAAGCCGCACCAACATAATAGAGATACAGAAACACCGTGGCCCCTTTCTTTGGGATAACTCTGCACTATTGCGAGCTACAAATGCCACTTCCAGCTCAGCTGTGCAGAAGAAGAACAACAAGAAGAAGAAATATCTCGAAATACGTCCGTCAGGCCACTTCCCTTGAGATAAATCTGCAAATATCTCGGAAACGAAGCGAGCTATGGCAAAATGTTAAGAGACCTTTTTTGTAGAGAATTAAGTTTCCTACTTTTTATGTTCGATGATATTTTTTGATCAGATGCGTAGTTCTCGAGATATATCAAGATATTTAAAAGTTCCGAAACCGCACCAACATAATAGAGATACAGAAACACCGTGGCCCCTAACTTTGAGATAACTCTGCACTATTGCGAGCTGGAAATGCCACTTCCAGTTTAGCTGTGCAGAAGAAGAACAACAAGAAGAAGAAATATCTCGAAATATGTCCGTTAGGCCCCTTCCCTTGAGATAAATCTGCAAATATCTCGGAAACGAAGCGAGCTATGGCAAAATGTTAAGAGACCTTTTTTGTAGAGAATTATGTTTCCTACAATTTATGTTCTATGATATTTTTTGATCAGAAGCGTAGTTTTCGAGATATTTAAAAGTTCCGAAGCCGCACCAACATAATAGAGATACAGAAACACCGTGGCCCATTTCTTTGAGATAACTCTGCACTAGTGCGAGCTGCAAATCCCACTTCCAGCTTAGCTGTGCAGAAGAAGAACAACAAGAAGAAGAAATATCTCGAAATATGTCCGTCAGGCCCCTTCCCTTGAGATAAATCTGCAAATATCTCGGAAACGAAGCGAGCTATGGCAAAATGTTTAGAGACCTTTCTTGTAGAGAATTAAGTTTCCTACTTTTTATGTAGTATGATATTTTTTGATCAGATGCGTAGTTCTCGAGATATATCAAGATATTTAAAAGTTCCGAAGCCGCACCAACATAATAGAGATACAGAAACACCGTGGCCCCATTCTTTGGTATAACTCTGCACTATTGCGAGCTACAAATGCCACTTCCAGCTTAGCTGTGCAGAACAAGAACAACAAGAAGAAGAAATATCTCGAAATATGTCCGTCAGGCCACTTCCCTTGAGATAAATCTGCAAATATCTCGGAAACGAAGCGAGCTATGGCAAAATGTTAAGAGACTTTTTTTGTAGAGAATTAAGTTCCCTACTTTTTATGTTCTATGATATTTTTTGATCAGATGCGTAGTTCTCGAGATATATCAAGATATTTAAAAGTTCCGAAGCCGCACCAACATAATAGGGATACAGAAACACCGTGGCCCCTTTCTTTGAGATAACTCTGCACTAGTGCGAGCCGCAAATGCCACTTCCAGCTTAGCTGTGCAGAAGAAGAACAACAAGAAGAAGAAATATCTCGAAATATGTCCGTCAGGCCCCTTCCCTTGAGATAAATCTGCAAATATCTCGGAAACGAAGCGAGCTATCGCAAAATGTTAAGAGACCTTTTTTGTAGAGAATTATGTTTCCTACAATTTATGTTCTATGATATTTTTTGATCAGATGCGTAGTTCTCGAGATATATCAAGATATTTAAAAGTTCCGAAGCCGCACCAACATAATAGAGATACAGAAACACCGTGGCCCCTTTCTTTGGGATAACTCTGCACTATTGCGAGCTACAAATGCCACTTCCAGCTCAGCTGTGCAGAAGAAGAACAACAAGAAGAAGAAATATCTCGAAATACGTCCGTCAGGCCACTTCCCTTGAGATAAATCTGCAAATATCTCGGAAACGAAGCGAGCTATGGCAAAATGTTAAGAGACCTTTTTTGTAGAGAATTAAGTTTCCTACTTTTTATGTTCGATGATATTTTTTGATCAGATGCGTAGTTCTCGAGATATATCAAGATATTTAAAAGTTCCGAAACCGCACCAACATAATAGAGATACAGAAACACCGTGGCCCCTAACTTTGAGATAACTCTGCACTATTGCGAGCTGGAAATGCCACTTCCAGTTTAGCTGTGCAGAAGAAGAACAACAAGAAGAAGAAATATCTCGAAATACGTCCGTCAGGCCACTTCCCTTGAGATAAATCTGCAAATATCTCGGAAACGAAGCGAGCTATGGCAAAATGTTAAGAGACCTTTTTTGTAGAGAATTAAGTTTCCTACTTTTTATGTTCTATGATATTTTTTGATCAGAAGCGTAGTTTTCGAGATATATCGAGATATTTAAAAGTTCCGAAGCCGCACCAACATAATAGAGATACAGAAACACCGTGGCCCCTTTCTTTGAGATAACTCTGCACTAGTGCGAGCTGCAAATGCCACTTCCAGCTTAGCTGTGCAGAAGAAGAACAACAAGAAGAAGAAATATCTCGAAATATGTCCGTCAGGCCCCTTCCCTTGAGATAAATCTGCAAATATCTCGGAAACGAAGCGAGCTATGGCAAAATGTTAAGAGACCTTTTTTGTAGAGAATTATGTTTCCTACAATTTATGTTCTATGATATTTTTTGATCAGAAGCGTAGTTTTCGAGATATTTAAAAGTTCCGAAGCCGCACCAACATAATAGAGATACAGAAACACCGTGGCCCATTTCGGTGAGATAACTCTGCACTAGTGCGAGCTGCAAATGCCACTTCCAGCTTAGCTGTGCAGAAGAAGAACAACAAGAAGAAGAAATATCTCGAAATATGTCCGTCAGGCCCCTTCCCTTGAGATAAATCTGCAAATATCTCGGAAACGAAGCGAGCTATGGCAAAATGTTTAGAGACCTTTCTTGTAGAGAATTAAGTTTCCTACTTTTTATGTAGTATGATATTTTTTGATCAGATGCGTAGTTCTCGAGATATATCAAGATATTTAAAAGTTCCGAAGCCGCACCAACATAATAGAGATACAGAAACACCGTGGCCCCATTCTTTGGGATAACTCTGCACTATTGCGAGCTACAAATGCCACTTCCAGCTTAGCTGTGCAGAACAAGAACAACAAGAAGAAGAAATATCTCGAAATATGTCCGTCAGGCCACTTCCCTTGAGATAAATCTGCAAATATCTCGGAAACGAAGCGAGCTATGGCAAAATGTTAAGAGACTTTTTTTGTAGAGAATTAAGTTCCCTACTTTTTATGTTCGATGATATTTTTTGATCAGATGCGTAGTTCTCGAGATATATCAAGATATTTAAAAGTTCCGAAGCTGCACCAACATAATAGAGGTACAGAAACACCGTGGCCCCTTTCTTTGGGATAACTCTGCACTATTGCGAGCTGCAAATGCCACTTCCAGCTTAGCTGTGCAGAACAAGAACAACAAGAAGAAGAAATATCTCGAAATATGTCCGTCAGGCCACTTCCGTTGAGATAAATCTGCAAATATCTCGGAAACGAAGCGAGCTATGGCAAAATGTTAAGAGACCTTTTTTGTAGAGAATTAAGTTTCCTACTTTTTATGTTCGATGATATTTTTTGATCAGATGCGTAGTTCTCGAGATATATCGAGATATTTAAAAGTTCCGAAGCCGCACCAACATAATAGAGATACAGAAACACCGTGGCCCCTTTCTTTGAGATAACTCTGCACTAGTGCGAGCTGCAAATGCCACTTCCAGCATAGCTGTGCAGAAGAAGAACAACAAGAAGAAGAAATATCTCGAAATATGTCCGTCAGGCCCCTTCCCTTGAGATAAATCTGCAAATATCTCGGAAACGAAGCGAGCTATGGCAAAATGTTAAGAGACCTTTTTTGTAGAGAATTATGTTTCCTACAATTTATGTTCTATGATATTTTTTGATCAGAAGCGTAGTTTTCGAGATATTTAAAAGTTCCGAAGCCGCACCAACATAATAGAGATACAGAAACACCGTGGCCCATTTCGGTGAGATAACTCTGCACTAGTGCGAGCTGCAAATGCCACTTCCAGCTTAGCTGTGCAGAAGAAGAACAACAAGAAGAAGAAATATCTCGAAATATGTCCGTCAGGCCCCTTCCCTTGAGATAAATCTGCAAATATCTCGGAAACGAAGCGAGCTATGGCAAAATGTTTAGAGACCTTTCTTGTAGAGAATTAAGTTTCCTACTTTTTATGTAGTACGATATTTTTTGATCAGATGCGTAGTTCTCGAGATATATCAAGATATTTAAAAGTTCCGAAGCCGCACCAACATAATAGAGATACAGAAACACCGTGGCCCCATTCTTTGGGATAACTCTGCACTATTGCGAGCTACAAATGCCACTTCCAGCTTAGCTGTGCAGAACAAGAACAACAAGAAGAAGAAATATCTCGAAATATGTCCGTCAGGCCACTTCCCTTGAGATAAATCTGCAAATATCTCGGAAACGAAGCGAGCTATGGCAAAATGTTAAGAGACTTTTTTTGTAGAGAATTAAGTTCCCTACTTTTTATGTTCGATGATATTTTTTGATCAGATGCGTAGTTCTCGAGATATATCAAGATATTTATAAGTTCCGAAGCTGCACCAACATAATAGAGGTACAGAAACACCGTGGCCCCTTTCTTTGGGATAACTCTGCACTATTGCGAGCTGCAAATGCCACTTCCAGCTTAGCTGTGCAGAACAAGAACAACAAGAAGAAGAAATATCTCGAAATATGTCCGTTAGGCCCCTTCCCTTGAGATAAATCTGCAAATATCTCGGAAACGAAGCGAGCTATGGCAAAATGTTAAGAGACCTTTTTTGTAGAGAATTAAGTTTCCTACTTTTTATGTTCTATGATATTTTTTGATCAGAAGCGTAGTTTTCGAGATATATCGAGATATTTAAAAGTTCCGAAGCCGCACCAACATAATAGAGATACAGAAACACCGTGGCCCCTTTCTTTGAGATAACTCTGCACTAGTGCGAGCTGCAAATGCCACTTCCAGCTTAGCTGTGCAGAAGAAGAACAACAAGAAGAAGAAATATCTCGAAATATGTCCGTCAGGCCCCTTCCCTTGAGATAAATCTGCAAATATCTCGGAAACGAAGCGAGCTATGGCAAAATGTTAAGAGACCTTTTTTGTAGAGAATTATGTTTCCTACAATTTATGTTCTATGATATTTTTTGATCAGAAGCGTAGTTTTCGAGATATTTAAAAGTTCCGAAGCCGCACCAACATAATAGAGATACAGAAACACCGTGGCCCATTTCGGTGAGATAACTCTGCACTAGTGCGAGCTGCAAATGCCACTTCCAGCTTAGCTGTGCAGAAGAAGAACAACAAGAAGAAGAAATATCTCGAAATATGTCCGTCAGGCCCCTTCCCTTGAGATAAATCTGCAAATATCTCGGAAACGAAGCGAGCTATGGCAAAATGTTTAGAGACCTTTCTTGTAGAGAATTAAGTTTCCTACTTTTTATGTAGTATGATATTTTTTGATCAGATGCGTAGTTCTCGAGATATATCAAGATATTTAAAAGTTCCGAAGCCGCACCAACATAATAGAGATACAGAAACACCGTGGCCCCATTCTTTGGGATAACTCTGCACTATTGCGAGCTACAAATGCCACTTCCAGCTTAGCTGTGCAGAACAAGAACAACAAGAAGAAGAAATATCTCGAAATATGTCCGTCAGGCCACTTCCCTTGAGATAAATCTGCAAATATCTCGGAAACGAAGCGAGCTATGGCAAAATGTTAAGAGACTTTTTTTGTAGAGAATTAAGTTCCCTACTTTTTATGTTCGATGATATTTTTTGATCAGATGCGTAGTTCTCGAGATATATCAAGATATTTAAAAGTTCCGAAGCTGCACCAACATAATAGAGGTACAGAAACACCGTGGCCCCTTTCTTTGGGATAACTCTGCACTATTGCGAGCTGCAAATGCCACTTCCAGCTTAGCTGTGCAGAACAAGAACAACAAGAAGAAGAAATATCTCGAAATATGTCCGTCAGGCCACTTCCGTTGAGATAAATCTGCAAATATCTCGGAAACGAAGCGAGCTATGGCAAAATGTTAAGAGACCTTTTTTCTAGAGAATTAAGTTTCCTACTTTTTATGTTCGATGATATTTTTTGATCAGATGCGTAGTTCTCGAGATATATCGAGATATTTAAAAGTTCCGAAGCCGCACCAACATAATAGAGATACAGAAACACCGTGGCCCCTTTCTTTGAGATAACTCTGCACTAGTGCGAGCTGCAAATGCCACTTCCAGCATAGCTGTGCAGAAGAAGAACAACAAGAAGAAGAAATATCTCGAAATATGTCCGTCAGGCCCCTTCCCTTGAGATAAATCTGCAAATATCTCGGAAACGAAGCGAGCTATGGCAAAATGTTAAGAGACCTTTTTTGTAGAGAATTATGTTTCCTACAATTTATGTTCTATGATATTTTTTGATCAGAAGCGTAGTTTTCGAGATATTTAAAAGTTCCGAAGCCGCACCAACATAATAGAGATACAGAAACACCGTGGCCCATTTCGGTGAGATAACTCTGCACTAGTGCGAGCTGCAAATGCCACTTCCAGCTTAGCTGTGCAGAAGAAGAACAACAAGAAGAAGAAATATCTCGAAATATGTCCGTCAGGCCCCTTCCCTTGAGATAAATCTGCAAATATCTCGGAAACGAAGCGAGCTATGGCAAAATGTTTAGAGACCTTTCTTGTAGAGAATTAAGTTTCCTACTTTTTATGTAGTACGATATTTTTTGATCAGATGCGTAGTTCTCGAGATATATCAAGATATTTAAAAGTTCCGAAGCCGCACCAACATAATAGAGATACAGAAACACCGTGGCCCCATTCTTTGGGATAACTCTGCACTATTGCGAGCTACAAATGCCACTTCCAGCTTAGCTGTGCAGAACAAGAACAACAAGAAGAAGAAATATCTCGAAATATGTCCGTCAGGCCACTTCCCTTGAGATAAATCTGCAAATATCTCGGAAACGAAGCGAGCTATGGCAAAATGTTAAGAGACTTTTTTTGTAGAGAATTAAGTTCCCTACTTTTTATGTTCGATGATATTTTTTGATCAGATGCGTAGTTCTCGAGATATATCAAGATATTTATAAGTTCCGAAGCTGCACCAACATAATAGAGGTACAGAAACACCGTGGCCCCTTTCTTTGGGATAACTCTGCACTATTGCGAGCTGCAAATGCCACTTCCAGCTTAGCTGTGCAGAACAAGAACAACAAGAAGAAGAAATATCTCGAAATATGTCCGTCAGGCCACTTCCCTTGAGATAAATCTGCAAATATCTCGGAAACGAAGCGAGCTATAGCAAAAAGTTAAGAGACCTTTTTTGTAGAGAATTAAGTTTCCTACTTTTTATGTTCGATGATATTTTTTGATCAGATGCGTAGTTCTCGAGATATATCAAGATATTTAAAAGTTCCGAAGCTGCACCAACATAATAGAGGTACAGAAACACCGTGGCCTCTTTCTTTGAGATAACTCTGCACTATTGCGAGCTGCAAATGCCGCTTCGAGCTTAGCTGTGCAGAAGAAGAACAACAAGAAGAAGAAATATCTCGAAATATGTCCGTCAGACCCCTCCCCTTGAGATGAATCTGCAAATATCTCGGAAACGAAGCGAGCTATGGCAAAATGTTAAGAGACCTATTTTGTAGAGAAGAACGTTTCCTACAATTTACGTTCTATGATATTTTTTGATCAGAAGCGTAGTTTTCGAGATATATCGAGATATTTAAAAGTTCCGAAGCCGCACCAACATAATAGAGATACAGAAACACCGTGGCCCCTTTCTTTGAGATAACTCTGCACTATTGCGACCTGCAAATGCCACTTCCAGCTCAGCTGTGCAGAAGAAGAACAACAAGAAGAAGAAATATCTCGAAATACGTCCGTCAGGCCCCTTCCCTTGAGATAAATCTGCAAATATCTCGGAAACGAAGCGAGCTATGGCAAAATGTTAAGAGACCTTTTTTGTAGAGAATTAAGTTTCCTACTTTCTATGTTCTATGATATTTTTTGATCAGAAGCGTAGTTTTCGAGATATATCGAGATATTTAAAAGTTCCGAAGCCGCACCAACATAATAGAGATACAGAAACACCGTGGCCCCTTTCTTTGAGATAACTCTGCACTAGTGCGAGCTGCAAATGCCACTTCCAGCTTAGCTGTGCAGAAGAAGAACAACAAGATGAAGAAATATCTCGAAATATGTCCGTCAGGCCCCTTCCCTTGAGATAAATCTGCAAATATCTCGGAAACGAAGCGAGCTATGGCAAAATGTTAAGAGACCTTTTTTGTAGAGAATTATGTTTCCTACAATTTATGTTCTATGATATTTTTTGATCAGAAGCGTAGTTTTCGAGATATTTAAAAGTTCCGAAGCCGCACCAACATAATAGAGATACAGAAACACCGTGGCCCATTTCGGTGAGATAACTCTGCACTAGTGCGAGCTGCAAATGCCACTTCCAGCTTAGCTGTGCAGAAGAAGAACAACAAGAAGAAGAAATATCTCGAAATATGTCCGTCAGGCCCCTTCCCTTGAGATAAATCTGCAAATATCTCGGAAACGAAGCGAGCTATGGCAAAATGTTTAGAGACCTTTCTTGTAGAGAATTAAGTTTCCTACTTTTTATGTAGTATGATATTTTTTGATCAGATGCGTAGTTCTCGAGATATATCAAGATATTTAAAAGTTCCGAAGCCGCACCAACATAATAGAGATACAGAAACACCGTGGCCCCTTTCTTTGGGATAACTCTGCACTATTGCGAGCTACAAATGCCACTTCCAGCTTAGCTGTGCAGAACAAGAACAACAAGAAGAAGAAATATCTCGAAATATGTCCGTCAGGCCACTTCCCTTGAGATAAATCTGCAAATATCTCGGAAACGAAGCGAGCTATGGCAAAATGTTAAGAGACTTTTTTTGTAGAGAATTAAGTTCCCTACTTTTTATGTTCGATGATATTTTTTGATCAGATGCGTAGTTCTCGAGATATATCAAGATATTTAAAAGTTCCGAAGCTGCACCAACATAATAGAGGTACAGAAACACCGTGGCCCCTTTCTTTGGGATAACTCTGCACTATTGCGAGCTGCAAATGCCACTTCCAGCTTAGCTGTGCAGAACAAGAACAACAAGAAGAAGAAATATCTCGAAATATGTCCGTCAGGCCACTTCCCTTGAGATAAATCTGCAAATATCTCGGAAACGAAGCGAGCTATGGCAAAATGTTAAGAGACCTTTTTTGTAGAGAATTAAGTTTCCTACTTTTTATGTTCGATGATATTTTTTGATCAGATGCGTAGTTCTCGAGATATATCAAGATATTTAAAAGTTCCGAAGCTGCACCAACATAATAGAGGTACAGAAACACCGTGGCCTCTTTCTTTGAGATAACTCTGCACTATTGCGAGCTGCAAATGCCGCTTCGAGCTTAGCTGTGCAGAAGAAGAACAACAAGAAGAAGAAATATCTCGAAATATGTCCGTCAGACCCCTTCCCTTGAGATGAATCTGCAAATATCTCGGAAACGAAGCGAGCTATGGCAAAATGTTAAGAGACCTATTTTGTAGAGAATAATGTTTCCTACAATTTACGTTCTATGATATTTTTTGATCAGAAGCGTAGTTTTCGAGATATATCGAGATATTTAAAAGTTCCGAAGCCGCACCAACATAATAGAGATACAGAAACACCGTGGCCCCTTTCTTTGAGATAACTCTGCACTATTGCGACCTGCAAATGCCACTTCCAGCTCAGCTGTGCAGAAGAAGAACAACAAGAAGAAGAAATATCTCGAAATACGTCCGTCAGGCCCCTTCCCTTGAGATAAATCTGCAAATATCTCGGAAACGAAGCGAGCTATGGCAAAATGTTAAGAGACCTTTTTTGTAGAGAATTAAGTTTCCTACTTTTTATGTTCTATGATATTTTTTGATCAGATGCGTAGTTCTCGAGATATATCAAGATATTTAAAAGTTCCGAAACCGCACCAACATAATAGAGATACAGAAACACCGTGGCCCCTTTCTTTGAGATAACTCTGCACTAGTGCGAGCCGCAAATGCCACTTCCAGCTTAGCTGTGCAGAAGAAGAACAACAAGAAGAAGGAATATCTCGAAATATGTCCGTCAGGCCCCTTCCCTTGAGATAAATCTGCAAATATCTCGGAAACGAAGCGAGCTATCGCAAAATGTTAAGAGACCTTTTTTGTAGAGAATTATGTTTCCTACAATTTATGTTCTATGATATTTTTTGATCAGAAGCGTAGTTTTCGAGATATATCGAGATATTTAAAAGTTCCGAAGCTGCACGAACATAATAGAGGTACAGAAACACCGTGGCCCCTTTCTTTGGGATAACTCTGCACTATTGCGAGCTACAAATGCCACTTCCAGCTTAGCTGTGCAGAACAAGAACAACAAGAAGAAGAAATATCTCGAAATATGTCCGTCAGGCCACTTCCCTTGAGATAAATCTGCAAATATCTCGGAAACGAAGCGAGCTATGGCAAAATGTTAAGAGACTTTTTTTGTAGAGAATTAAGTTCCCTACTTTTTATGTTCGATGATATTTTTTGATCAGATGCGTAGTTCTCGAGATATATCAAGATATTTAAAAGTTCCGAAGCTGCCCCAACATAATAGAGGTACAGAAACACCGTGGCCCCTTTCTTTGGGATAACTCTGCACTATTGCGAGCTGCAAATGCCACTTCCAGCTTAGCTGTGCAGAACAAGAACAACAAGAAGAAGAAATATCTCGAAATATGTCCGTCAGGCCACTTCCCTTGAGATAAATCTGCAAATATCTCGGAAACGAAGCGAGCTATGGCAAAATGTTAAGAGACCTTTTTTGTAGAGAATTAAGTTTCCTACTTTTTATGTTGGATGATATTTTTTGATCAGATGCGTAGTTCTCGAGATATATCAAGATATTTAAAAGTTCCGAAGCTGCACCAACATAATAGAGGTACAGAAACACCGTGGCCTCTTTCTTTGAGATAACTCTGCACTATTGCGAGCTGCAAATGCCGCTTCGAGCTTAGCTGTGCAGAAGAAGAACAACAAGAAGAAGAAATATCTCGAAATATGTCCGTCAGACCCCTTCCCTTGAGATGAATCTGCAAATATCTCGGAAACGAAGCGAGCTATGGCAAAATGTTAAGAGACCTATTTTGTAGAGAATAATGTTTCCTACAATCTACGTTCTATGATATTTTTTGATCAGAAGCGTAGTTTTCGAGATATATCGAGATATTTAAAAGTTCCGAAGCCGCACCAACATAATAGAGATACAGAAACACCGTGGCCCCTTTCTTTGAGATAACTCTGCACTATTGCAACCTGCAAATGCCACTTCCAGCTCAGCTGTGCAGAAGAAGAACAACAAGAAGAAGAAATATCTCGAAATACGTCCGTCAGGCCCCTTCCCTTGAGATAAATCTGCAAATATCTCGGAAACAAAGCGAGCTATGGCAAAATGTTAAGAGACCTTTTTTGTAGAGAATTAAGTTTCCTACTTTTTATGTTCTATGATATTTTTTGATCAGATGCGTAGTTCTCGAGATATATCAAGATATTTAAAAGTTCCGAAGCCGCACCAACATAATAGAGATACAGAAACACCGTGGCCCCTTTCTTTGAGATAACTCTGCACTATTGCGAGCTGTAAATGCCACTTCCAGCTTAGCTGTGCAGAAGAAGAACAACAAGAAGAAGAAATATCTCGAAATATGTCCGTCAGGCCCCTTCCCTTGAGATATATCTGCAAATATCTCGGAAACGAAGCGAGCTATGGCAAAATGTTAAGAGACCTTTTTTGTAGAGAATTATGTTTCCTACAATTTATGTTCTATGATATTTTTTGATCAGAAGCGTAGTTTTCGAGATATATCGAGATATTTAAAAGTTCCGAAGCCGCACCAACATAATAGAGATACAGACACACCGTGGCCCCTTTCTTTGAGATAACTCTGCACTAGTGCGAGCCGCAAATGCCACTTCCAGCTTAGCTGTGCAGAAGAAGAACAACAAGAAGAAGAAATATCTCGAAATATGTCCGTCAGGCCCCTTCCCTTGAGATAAATCTGCAAATATCTCGGAAACGAAGCGAGCTATGGCAAAATGTTAAGAGACCTTTTTTGTAGAGAATTAAGTTTCCTACTTTTTATGTTCTATGATATTTTTTGATCAGATGCGTAGTTCTCGAGATATATCAAGATATTTAAAAGTTCCGAAGCCGCACCAACATAATAGGGATACAGAAACACCGTGGCCCCTTTCTTTGAGATAACTCTGCACTAGTGCGAGCCGCAAATGCCACTTCCAGCTTAGCTGTGCAGAAGAAGAACAACAAGAAGAAGAAATATCTCGAAATATGTCCGTCAGGCCCCTTCCCTTGAGATATATCTGCAAATATCTCGGAAACGAAGCGAGCTATCGCAAAATGTTAAGAGACCTTTTTTGTAGAGAATTATGTTTCCTACAATTTATGTTCTATGATATTTTTTGATCAGAAGCGTAGTTTTCGAGATATATCGAGATATTTAAAAGTTCCGAAGCTGCACGAACATAATAGAGGTACAGAAACACCGTGGCCCCTTTCTTTGGGATAACTCTGCACTATTGCGAGCTGCAAATGCCACTTCCAGCCTAGCTGTGCAGAACAAGAACAACAAGAAGAAGAAATATCTCGAAATATGTCCGTCAGGCCACTTCCCTTGAGTTAAATCTGCAAATATCTCGGAAACGAAGCGAGCTATGGCAAAATGTTAAGAGACCTTTTTTGTAGAGAATTAAGTTTCCTACTTTTTATGTTCGATGATATTTTTTGATCAGATGCGTAGTTCTCGAGATATATCAAGATATTTAAAAGTTCCGAAGCTGCACCAACATAATAGAGGTACAGAAACACCGTGGCCTCTTTCTTTGAGATAACTCTGCACTATTGCGAGCTGCAAATGCCGCTTCGAGCTTAGCTGTGCAGAAGAAGAACAACAAGAAGAAGAAATATCTCGAAATATGTCCGTCAGACCCCTTCCCTTGAGATGAATCTGCAAATATCTCGGAAACGAAGCGAGCTATGGCAAAATGTTAAGAGACCTTTTTTGTAGAGAATAATGTTTCCTACAATTTACGTTCTATGATATTTTTTGATCAGAAGCGTAGTTTTCGAGATATATCGAGATATTTAAAAGTTCCGAAGCCGCACCAACATAATAGAGATACAGAAACACCGTGGCCCCTTTCTTTGAGATAACTCTGCACTATTGCGACCTGCAAATGCCACTTCCAGCTCAGCTGTGCAGAAGAAGAACAACAAGAAGAAGAAATATCTCGAAATACGTCCGTCAGGCCCCTTCCCTTGAGATAAATCTGCAAATATCTCGGAAACGAAGCGAGCTATGGCAAAATGTTAAGAGACCTTTTTTGTAGAGAATTAAGTTTCCTACTTTTTATGTTCTATGATATTTTTTGATCAGAAGCGTAGTTTTCGAGATATATCGAGATATTTAAAAGTTCCGAAGCCGCACCAACATAATAGAGATACAGAAACACCGTGGCCCCTTTCTTTGAGATAACTCTGCACTAGTGCGAGCCGCAAATGCCACTTCCAGCTTAGCTGTGCAGAAGAAGAACAACAAGAAGAAGAAATATCTCGAAATATGTCCGTCAGGCCCCTTCCCTTGAGATATATATGCAAATATCTCGGAAACGAAGCGAGCTATGGCAAAATGTTAAGAGACCTTTTTTGTAGAGAATTAAGTTTCCTACTTTTTATGTTCTATGACATTTTTTGATCAGATGCGTAGTTCTCGAGATATATCAAGATATTTAAAAGTTCCGAAGCCGCACCAACATAATAGAGATACAGAAACACCGTGGCCCCTTTCTTTAAGATAACTCTGCACTATTGCGAGCTGCAAATGCCACTTCCAGCTTAGCTGTGCAGAGGAAGAACAACAAGAAGAAGAAATATCCCGAATTATGTCCGTCAGGCCAGTTCCTTTGAGCTGAATCTGCAAATATCTCGGAAACGAAGCGAGCTATGGCAAAATGTTCAGAGACGTTTTTTGTAGAGAATTATGTTTCCTACAATTTACGTTCTATGATATTTTTTGATCAGAAGCGTAGTTTTCGAGATATATCGAGATATTTAAAAGTTCCGAAGACGCACCAACATAATAGAGATACAGAAACACCGTGGCCCCTTTCTTTGAGATAACTGTGCACTAGTGCGAGCCGCAAATGCAACTTCCAGCTTAGCTGTGCAGAAGAAGAACAACAAGAAGAAGAAATATCTCGAAATATGTCCGTCAGGCCCCTTCCCTTGAGATATATCTGCAAATATCTCGGAAACGAAGCGAGCTATGGCAAAATGTTTAGAGACCGTTTTTGTAGAGAATTATGTTTCCTACTTTTTATGTTCTATGATATTTTTTGATCAGACGCGTAGTTCTCGAGATATATCAAGATATTTAAAAGTTCCGAAGCCGCACCAACATAATAGAGATACAGAAACACCGTGGCCCCTTTCTTTGAGATAACTCTGCACTATTGCGAGCTGTAAATGCCACTTCCAGCTTAGCTGTGCAGAAGAAGAACAACAAGAAGAAGAAATATCTCGAAATATGTCCGTCAGGCCCCTTCCCTTGAGATATATCTGCAAATATCTCGGAAACAAAGCGAGCTATGGCAAAATGTTAAGAGACCTTTTTTGTAGAGAATTATGTTTCCTACAATTTATGTTCTATGATATTTTTTGATCAGAAGCGTAGTTTTCGAGATATATCGAGATATTTAAAAGTTCCGAAGCCGCACCAACATAATAGAGATACAGAAACACCGTGGCCCCTTTCTTTGAGATAACTCTGCACTAGTGAGAGCCGCAAATGCCACTTCCAGCTTAGCTGTGCAGAAGAAGAACAACAAGAAGAAGAAATATCTCGAAATATGTCCGTCAGGCCCCTTCCCTTGAGATAAATATGCAAATATCTCGGAAACGAAGTGAGCTATGGCAAAATGTTAAGAGACCTTTTTTGTAGAGAATTAAGTTTCCTACTTTTTATGTTCTATGATATTTTTTGATCAGATGCGTAGTTCTCGAGATATATCAAGATATTTAAAAGTTCCGAAGCCGCACCAACATAATAGAGATACAGAAACACCGTGGCCCCTTTCTTTGAGATAACTCTGCACTATTGCGAGCTGCAAATGCCACTTCCAGCTTAGCTGTGCAGAAGAAGAACAACAAGAAGTAGAAATATCTCGAAATATGTCCGTCAGGCCCCTTCCCTTGAGATAAATCTGCAAATATCTCGGAGACGAAGGGAGCTATGGCAAAATGTTAAGAGACCTTTTTTGTAGAGAATTAAGTTTCCTACTTTTTATGTTCTATGATATTTTTTGATCAGATGCGTAGTTCTCGAGATATATCAAGATATTTAAAAGTTCCGAAGCCGCACCAACATAATAGGGATACAGAAACACCGTGGCCCCTTTCTTTGAGATAACTCTGCACTAGTGCGAGCCGCAAATGCCACTTCCAGCTTAGCTGTGCAGAAGAAGAACAACAAGAAGAAGAAATATCTCGAAATATGTCCGTCAGGCCCCTTCCCTAGAGATAAATCTGCAAATATCTCGGAAACGAAGCGAGCTATCGCAAAATGTTAAGAGACCTTTTTTGTAGAGAATTATGTTTCCTACAATTTATGTTCTACGATATTTTTTGATCAGAAGCGTAGTTTTCGAGATATATCGAGATATTTAAAAGTTCCGAAGCCGCACCAACATAATAGAGATACAGAAACACCGTGGCCCCTTTCTTTGAGATAACTCTGCACTAGTGCGAGCTGCAAATGCCACTTCCAGCTTAGCTGTGCAGAAGAAGAACAACAAGAAGAAGAAATATCTCGAAATATGTCCGTCAGGCCCCTTCCCTTGAGATACATCTGCAAATATCTCGGAAACGAAGCGAGCTATGGCAAAATGTTAAGAGACCTTTTTTGTAGAGAATTAAGTTTCCTACTTTTCATGTTCTATGATATTTTTTGATCAGATGCGTAGTTCTCGAGATATATCAAGATATTTAAAAGTTCCGAAGCCGCACCAACATAATAGAGATACAGAAACACCGTGGCCCCTTTCTTTGAGATAACTCTGCACTATTGCGAGCTGTAAATGCCACTTCCAGCTTAGCTGTGCAGAAGAAGAACAACAAGAAGAAGAAATATCTCGAAATATGTCCGTCAGGCCCCTTCCCTTGAGATATATCTGCAAATATCTCGGAAACGAAGCGAGCTATGGCAAAATGTTAAGAGAACTTTTTTGTAGAGAATTACGTTTCCTACAATTTATGTTCTATGATATTTTTTGATCAGAAGCGTAGTTTTCGAGATATATCGAGATATTTAAAAGTTCCGAAGCCGCACCAACATAATAGAGATACAGAAACACCGTGGCCCCTTTCTTTGAGATAACTGTGCACTAGTGCGAGCCGCAAATGCAACTTCCAGCTTAGCTGTGCAGAAGAAGAACAACAAGAAGAAGAAATATCTCGAAATATGTCCGTCAGGCCCCTTCCCTTGAGATATATCTGCAAATATCTCGGAAACGAAGCGAGCTATGGCAAAATGTTAAGAGACCGTTTTTGTAGAGAATTATGTTTCCTACTTTTTATGTTCTATGATATTTTTTGATCAGACGCGTAGTTCTCGAGATATATCAAGATATTTAAAAGTTCCGAAGCCGCACCAACATAATAGAGATACAGAAACACCGTGGCCCCTTTCTTTGAGATAACTCTGCACTATTGCGAGCTGTAAATGCCACTTCCAGCTTAGCTGTGCAGAAGAAGAACAACAAGAAGAAGAAATATCTCGAAATATGTCCGTCAGGCCCCTTCCCTTGAGATATATCTGCAAATATCTCGGAAACAAAGCGAGCTATGGCAAAATGTTAAGAGACCTTTTTTGTAGAGAATTATGTTTCCTACAATTTACGTTCTATGATATTTTTTGATCAGAAGCGTAGTTTTCGAGATATATCGAGATATTTAAAAGTTCCGAAGACGCACCAACATAATAGAGATACAGAAACACCGTGGCCCCTTTCTTTGAGATAACTGTGCACTAGTGCGAGCCGCAAATGCAACTTCCAGCTTAGCTGTGCAGAAGAAGAACAACAAGAAGAAGAAATATCTCGAAATATGTCCGTCAGGCCCCTTCCCTTGAGATAAATATGCAAATATCTCGGAAACGAAGTGAGCTATGGCAAAATGTTAAGAGACCTTTTTTGTAGAGAATTAAGTTTCCTACTTTTTATGTTCTATGATATTTTTTGATCAGATGCGTAGTTCTCGAGATATATCAAGATATTTAAAAGTTCCGAAGCCGCACCAACATAATAGAGATACAGAAACACCGTGGCCCCTTTCTTTGAGATAACTCTGCACTATTGCGAGCTGCAAATGCCACTTCCAGCTTAGCTGTGCAGAAGAAGAACAACAAGAAGTAGAAATATCTCGAAATATGTCCGTCAGGCCCCTTCCCTTGAGATAAATCTGCAAATATCTCGGAGACGAAGGGAGCTATGGCAAAATGTTAAGAGACCTTTTTTGTAGAGAATTAAGTTTCCTACTTTTTATGTTCTATGATATTTTTTGATCAGATGCGTAGTTCTCGAGATATATCAAGATATTTAAAAGTTCCGAAGCCGCACCAACATAATAGGGATACAGAAACACCGTGGCCCCTTTCTTTGAGATAACTCTGCACTAGTGCGAGCCGCAAATGCCACTTCCAGCTTAGCTGTGCAGAAGAAGAACAACAAGAAGAAGAAATATCTCGAAATATGTCCGTCAGGCCCCTTCCCTAGAGATAAATCTGCAAATATCTCGGAAACGAAGCGAGCTATCGCAAAATGTTAAGAGACCTTTTTTGTAGAGAATTATGTTTCCTACAATTTATGTTCTACGATATTTTTTGATCAGAAGCGTAGTTTTCGAGATATATCGAGATATTTAAAAGTTCCGAAGCCGCACCAACATAATAGAGATACAGAAACACCGTGGCCCCTTTCTTTGAGATAACTCTGCACTAGTGCGAGCTGCAAATGCCACTTCCAGCTTAGCTGTGCAGAAGAAGAACAACAAGAAGAAGAAATATCTCGAAATATGTCCGTCAGGCCCCTTCCCTTGAGATACATCTGCAAATATCTCGGAAACGAAGCGAGCTATGGCAAAATGTTAAGAGACCTTTTTTGTAGAGAATTAAGTTTCCTACTTTTCATGTTCTATGATATTTTTTGATCAGATGCGTAGTTCTCGAGATATATCAAGATATTTAAAAGTTCCGAAGCCGCACCAACATAATAGAGATACAGAAACACCGTGGCCCCTTTCTTTGAGATAACTCTGCACTATTGCGAGCTGTAAATGCCACTTCCAGCTTAGCTGTGCAGAAGAAGAACAACAAGAAGAAGAAATATCTCGAAATATGTCCGTCAGGCCCCTTCCCTTGAGATATATCTGCAAATATCTCGGAAACGAAGCGAGCTATGGCAAAATGTTAAGAGAACTTTTTTGTAGAGAATTACGTTTCCTACAATTTATGTTCTATGATATTTTTTGATCAGAAGCGTAGTTTTCGAGATATATCGAGATATTTAAAAGTTCCGAAGCCGCACCAACATAATAGAGATACAGAAACACCGTGGCCCCTTTCTTTGAGATAACTGTGCACTAGTGCGAGCCGCAAATGCAACTTCCAGCTTAGCTGTGCAGAAGAAGAACAACAAGAAGAAGAAATATCTCGAAATATGTCCGTCAGGCCCCTTCCCTTGAGATATATCTGCAAATATCTCGGAAACGAAGCGAGCTATGGCAAAATGTTAAGAGACCGTTTTTGTAGAGAATTATGTTTCCTACTTTTTATGTTCTATGATATTTTTTGATCAGACGCGTAGTTCTCGAGATATATCAAGATATTTAAAAGTTCCGAAGCCGCACCAACATAATAGAGATACAGAAACACCGTGGCCCCTTTCTTTGAGATAACTCTGCACTATTGCGAGCTGTAAATGCCACTTCCAGCTTAGCTGTGCAGAAGAAGAACAACAAGAAGAAGAAATATCTCGAAATATGTCCGTCAGGCCCCTTCCCTTGAGATATATCTGCAAATATCTCGGAAACAAAGCGAGCTATGGCAAAATGTTAAGAGACCTTTTTTGTAGAGAATTATGTTTCCTACAATTTACGTTCTATGATATTTTTTGATCAGAAGCGTAGTTTTCGAGATATATCGAGATATTTAAAAGTTCCGAAGACGCACCAACATAATAGAGATACAGAAACACCGTGGCCCCTTTCTTTGAGATAACTGTGCACTAGTGCGAGCCGCAAATGCAACTTCCAGCTTAGCTGTGCAGAAGAAGAACAACAAGAAGAAGAAATATCTCGAAATATGTCCGTCAGGCCCCTTCCCTTGAGATAAATATGCAAATATCTCGGAAACGAAGTGAGCTATGGCAAAATGTTAAGAGACCTTTTTTGTAGAGAATTAAGTTTCCTACTTTTTATGTTCTATGATATTTTTTGATCAGATGCGTAGTTCTCGAGATATATCAAGATATTTAAAAGTTCCGAAGCCGCACCAACATAATAGAGATACAGAAACACCGTGGCCCCTTTCTTTGAGATAACTCTGCACTATTGCGAGCTGCAAATGCCACTTCCAGCTTAGCTGTGCAGAAGAAGAACAACAAGAAGTAGAAATATCTCGAAATATGTCCGTCAGGCCCCTTCCCTTGAGATAAATCTGCAAATATCTCGGAGACGAAGGGAGCTATGGCAAAATGTTAAGAGACCTTTTTTGTAGAGAATTAAGTTTCCTACTTTTTATGTTCTATGATATTTTTTGATCAGATGCGTAGTTCTCGAGATATATCAAGATATTTAAAAGTTCCGAAGCCGCACCAACATAATAGGGATACAGAAACACCGTGGCCCCTTTCTTTGAGATAACTCTGCACTAGTGCGAGCCGCAAATGCCACTTCCAGCTTAGCTGTGCAGAAGAAGAACAACAAGAAGAAGAAATATCTCGAAATATGTCCGTCAGGCCCCTTCCCTAGAGATAAATCTGCAAATATCTCGGAAACGAAGCGAGCTATCGCAAAATGTTAAGAGACCTTTTTTGTAGAGAATTATGTTTCCTACAATTTATGTTCTACGATATTTTTTGATCAGAAGCGTAGTTTTCGAGATATATCGAGATATTTAAAAGTTCCGAAGCCGCACCAACATAATAGAGATACAGAAACACCGTGGCCCCTTTCTTTGAGATAACTCTGCACTAGTGCGAGCTGCAAATGCCACTTCCAGCTTAGCTGTGCAGAAGAAGAACAACAAGAAGAAGAAATATCTCGAAATATGTCCGTCAGGCCCCTTCCCTTGAGATACATCTGCAAATATCTCGGAAACGAAGCGAGCTATGGCAAAATGTTAAGAGACCTTTTTTGTAGAGAATTAAGTTTCCTACTTTTCATGTTCTATGATATTTTTTGATCAGATGCGTAGTTCTCGAGATATATCAAGATATTTAAAAGTTCCGAAGCCGCACCAACATAATAGAGATACAGAAACACCGTGGCCCCTTTCTTTGAGATAACTCTGCACTATTGCGAGCTGTAAATGCCACTTCCAGCTTAGCTGTGCAGAAGAAGAACAACAAGAAGAAGAAATATCTCGAAATATGTCCGTCAGGCCCCTTCCCTTGAGATATATCTGCAAATATCTCGGAAACGAAGCGAGCTATGGCAAAATGTTAAGAGAACTTTTTTGTAGAGAATTACGTTTCCTACAATTTATGTTCTATGATATTTTTTGATCAGAAGCGTAGTTTTCGAGATATATCGAGATATTTAAAAGTTCCGAAGCCGCACCAACATAATAGAGATACAGAAACACCGTGGCCCCTTTCTTTGAGATAACTGTGCACTAGTGCGAGCCGCAAATGCAACTTCCAGCTTAGCTGTGCAGAAGAAGAACAACAAGAAGAAGAAATATCTCGAAATATGTCCGTCAGGCCCCTTCCCTTGAGATATATCTGCAAATATCTCGGAAACGAAGCGAGCTATGGCAAAATGTTAAGAGACCGTTTTTGTAGAGAATTATGTTTCCTACTTTTTATGTTCTATGATATTTTTTGATCAGACGCGTAGTTCTCGAGATATATCAAGATATTTAAAAGTTCCGAAGCCGCACCAACATAATAGAGATACAGAAACACCGTGGCCCCTTTCTTTGAGATAACTCTGCACTATTGCGAGCTGTAAATGCCACTTCCAGCTTAGCTGTGCAGAAGAAGAACAACAAGAAGAAGAAATATCTCGAAATATGTCCGTCAGGCCCCTTCCCTTGAGATATATCTGCAAATATCTCGGAAACAAAGCGAGCTATGGCAAAATGTTAAGAGACCTTTTTTGTAGAGAATTATGTTTCCTACAATTTATGTTCTATGATATTTTTTGATCAGAAGCGTAGTTTTCGAGATATATCGAGATATTTAAAAGTTCCGAAGCCGCACCAACATAATAGAGATACAGAAACACCGTGGCCCCTTTCTTTGAGATAACTCTGCACTAGTGAGAGCCGCAAATGCCACTTCCAGCTTAGCTGTGCAGGAGAAGAACAACAAGAAGAAGAAATATCTCGAAATATGTCCGTCAGGCCCCTTCCCTTGAGATAAATATGCAAATATCTCGGAAACGAAGCGAGCTATGGCAAAATGTTAAGAGACCTTTTTTGTAGAGAATTAAGTTTCCTACTTTTTATGTTCTATGATATTTTTTGATCAGATGCGTAGTTCTCGAGATATATCAAGATATTTAAAAGTTCCGAAGCCGCACCAACATAATAGAGATACAGAAACACCGTGGCCCCTTTCTTTGAGATAACTCTGCACTATTGCGAGCTGCAAATGCCACTTCCAGCTTAGCTGTGCAGAAGAAGAACAACAAGAAGTAGAAATATCTCGAAATATGTCCGTCAGGCCCCTTCCCTTGAGATAAATCTGCAAATATCTCGGAGACGAAGGGAGCTATGGCAAAATGTTAAGAGAACTTTTTTGTAGAGAATTACGTTTCCTACAATTTATGTTCTATGATATTTTTTGATCAGAAGCGTAGTTTTCGAGATATATCGAGATATTTAAAAGTTCCGAAGCCGCACCAACATAATAGAGATACAGAAACACCGTGGCCCCTTTCTTTGAGATAACTCTGCACTAGTGCGAGCCGCAAATGCCACTTCCAGCTTAGCTGTGCAGAAGAAGAACAACAAGAAGAAGAAATATCTCGAAATATGTCCGTCAGGCCCCTTCCCTTGAGATAAATCTGCAAATATCTCGGAAACGAAGCGAGCTATGGCAAAATGTTAAGAGACCTTTTTTGTAGAGAATTAAGTTTCATACTTTTTATGTTCTATGATATTTTTTGATCAGATGCGTAGTTCTCGAGATATATCAAGATATTTAAAAGTTCCGAAGCCGCACCAACATAATAGGGATACAGAAACACCGTGGCCCCTTTCTTTGAGATACCTCTGCACTAGTGCGAGCCGCAAATGCCACTTCCAGCTTAGCTGTGCAGAAGGAGAACAACAAGAAGAAGAAATATCTCGAAATATGTCAGTCAGGCCCCTTCCCTTGAGATAAATCTGCAAATATCTCGGAAACGAAGCGAGCTATCGCAAAATGTTAAGAGACCTTTTTTGTAGAGAATTATGTTTCCTACAATTTATGTTCTACGATATTTTTTGATCAGAAGCGTAGTTTTCGAGATATATCGAGATATTTAAAAGTTCCGAAGCCGCACCAACATAATAGAGATACAGAAACACCGTGGCCCCTTTCGTTGAGATAACTCTGCACTAGTGCGAGCTGCAAATGCCACTTCCAGCTTAGCTGTGCAGAAGAACAACAAGAAGAAGAAATATCTCGAAATATGTCCGTCAGGCCCCTTCCCTTGAGATAAATCTGCAAATATCTCGGAAACGAAGCGAGCTATGGCAAAATGTTAAGAGACCTTTTTTGTAGAGAATTAAGTTTCCTACTTTTTACGTTCTATGATATTTTTTGATCAGATGCGTAGTTCTCGAGATATATCAAGATATTTAAAAGTTCCGAAGCCGCACCAACATAATAGGGATACAGAAACACCGTGGCCCCTTTCTTTGAGATAACTCTGCACTAGTGCGAGCTGCAAATGCCACTTCCAGCTTAGCTGTGCAGAAGAAGAACAACAAGAAGAAGAAATATCTCGAAATATGTCCGTCAGGCCCCTTCCCTTGAGATAAATCTGCAAATATCTCGGAAACGAAGCGAGCTATGGCAAAATGTTAAGAGACCTTTTTTGTAGAGAATTAAGTTTCCTACTTTTCATGTTCTATGATATTTTTTGATCAGATGCGTAGTTCTCGAGATATATCAAGATATTTAAAAGTTCCGAAGCCGCACCAACATAATAGAGATACAGAAACACCGTGGCCCCTTTCTTTGAGATAACTCTGCACTATTGCGAGCTGTAAATTCCACTTCCAGCTTAGCTGTGCAGAAGAAGAACAACAAGAAGAAGAAATATCTCGAAATATGTCCGTCAGGCCCCTTCCCTTGAGATATATCTGCAAATATCTCGGAAACGAAGCGAGCTATGGCGAAATGTTAAGAGAACTTCTTTGTAGAGAATTATGTTTCCTACAATTTATGTTCTATGATATTTTTTGATCAGAAGCGTAGTTTTCGAGATATATCGAGATATTTAAAAGTTCCGAAGCCGCACCAACATAATAGAGATACAGAAACACCGTGGCCCCTTTCTTTGAGATAACTCTGCACTAGTGCGAGCCGCAAATGCCACTTCCAGCTTAGCTGTGCAGAAGAAGAACAACAAGAAGAAGAAATATCTCGAAATATGTCCGTCAGGCCCCTTCCCTTGAGATATATCTGCAAATATCTCGGAAACGAAGCGAGCTATGGCAAAATGTTAAGAGAACTTTTTTGTAGAGAATTATGTTTCCTACAATTTATGTTCTATGATATTTTTTGATCAGAAGCGTAGTTTTCGAGATATATCGAGATATTTAAAAGTTCCGAAGCCGCACCAACATAATAGAGATACAGAAACACCGTGGCCCCTTTCTTTGAGATAACTCTGCACTAGTGCGAGCCGCAAATGCCACTTCCAGCTTAGCTGTGCAGAAGAAGAACAACAAGAAGAAGAAATATCTCGAAATATGTCCGTCAGGCCCCTTCCCTTGAGATAAATCTGCAAATATCTCGGAAACGAAGCGAGCTATGGCAAAATGTTAAGAGACCTTTTTTGTAGAGAATTAAGTTTCATACTTTTTATGTTCTATGATATTTTTTGATCAGATGCGTAGTTCTCGAGATATATCAAGATATTTAAAAGTTCCGAAGCCGCACCAACATAATAGGGATACAGAAACACCGTGGCCCCTTTCTTTGAGATAACTCTGCACTAGTGCGAGCCGCAAATGCCACTTCCAGCTTAGCTGTGCAGAAGGAGAACAACAAGAAGAAGAAATATCTCGAAATATGTCCGTCAGGCCCCTTCCCTTGAGATAAATCTGCAAATATCTCGGAAACGAAGCGAGCTATCGCAAAATGTTAAGAGACCTTTTTTGTAGAGAATTATGTTTCCTACAATTTATGTTCTACGATATTTTTTGATCAGAAGCGTAGTTTTCGAGATATATCGAGATATTTAAAAGTTCCGAAGCCGCACCAACATAATAGAGATACAGAAACACCGTGGCCCCTTTCTTTGAGATAACTCTGCACTAGTGCGAGCTGCAAATGCCACTTCCAGCTTAGCTGTGCAGAAGAAGAACAACAAGAAGAAGAAATATCTCGAAATATGTCCGTCAGGCCCCTTCCCTTGAGATAAATCTGCAAATATCTCGGAAACGAAGCGAGCTATGGCAAAATGTTAAGAGACCTTTTTTGTAGAGAATTAAGTTTCCTACTTTTTACGTTCTATGATATTTTTTGATCAGATGCGTAGTTCTCGAGATATATCAAGATATTTAAAAGTTCCGAAGACGCACCAACATAATAGGGATACAGAAACACCGTGGCCCCTTTCTTTGAGATAACTCTGCACTAGTGCGAGCCGCAAATGCCACTTCCAGCTAAGCTGTGCAGAAGAAGAGCAACAAGAAGAACAAATATCTCGAAATATGTCCGACAGGCCCCTTCCCTTGAGATAAATCTGCAAATATCTCGGAAACGAAGCGAGCTATGGCAAAATGTTAAGCGACCTTTTTTGTAGAGAATTATGTTTCCTACAATTTATGTTCTATGATATTTTTTGATCAGAAGCGTAGTTCTCGAGATATATCAAGATATTTAAAAGTTCCGAAGCTGCACCAACATAATAGAGGTACAGAAACACCGTGGCCTCTTTCTTTGAGATAACTCTGCACTATTGCGAGCTGCAAATGCCACTTCGAGCTTAGCTGTGCAGAAGAAGAACAACAAGAAGAAGAAATATCTCGAAATATGTCCGTCAGACCCCTTCCCTTGAGATGAATCTGCAAATATCTCGGAAACGAAGCGAGCTATGGCAAAATGTTAAGAGACCTTTTTTGTAGAGAATTAAGTTTCCTACTTTTTCTGTTCTATGATATTTTTTGATCAGATGCGTAGTTCTCGAGATATATCAAGATATTTAAAAGTTCCGAAGCCGCACCAACATAATAGAGATACAGAAACACCGTGGCCCCCTTCTCTGAGATAACTCTGCACTAGTGCGAGCCGCAAATGCCACTTCCACCTAAGCTGTGCTGAAGAAGAGCAACAAGAAGAACAAATATCTCGAAATATGTCCGACAGGCCCCTTCCCTTGAGATAAATCTGCAAATATCTCGGAAACGAAGCGAGCTATGGCAAAATGTTAAGCGACCTTTTTTGTAGAGAATTATGTTTCCTACAATTTATGTTCTATGATATTTTTTGATCAGAAGCGTAGTTCTCGAGATATATCAAGATATTTAAAAGTTCCGAAGCTGCACCAACATAATAGAGGTACAGAAACACCGTGGCCTCATTCTTTGAGATAACTCTGCACTATTGCGAGCTGCCAATGCCACTTCGAGCTTAGCTGTGCAGAAGAAGAACAACAAGAAGAAGAAATATCTCGAAATATGTCCGTCAGACCCCTTCCCTTGAGATGAATCTGCAAATATCTCGGAAACGAAGCGAGCTATGGCAAAATGTTAAGAGACCTTTTTTGTAGAGAATTAAGTTTCCTACTTTTTCTGTTCTATGATATTTTTTGATCAGATGCGTAGTTCTCGAGATATATCAAGATATTTAAAAGTTCCGAAGCCGCACCAACATAATAGAGATACAGAAACACCGTGGCCCCTTTCTTTTAGATAACTCTGCACTATTGCGAGCTGCAAATGCCACTTCCAGCTTAGCTGTGCAGAAGAAGAACAACAAGAAGAAGAAATATCTGGAAATATGTCCGTCAGGCCCCTTCCCTTGAGATAAATCTGCAAATATCTCGGAAACGAAGAGAGCTATGGCAAAATGTTAAGAGACCTTTTTTGTAGAGAATTAAGTTTCCTACTTTTCATGTTCTATGATATTTTTTGACCAGATGCGTAGTTCTCGAGATATATCAAGATATTTAAAAGTTCCGAAGCCGCACCAACATAATAGAGATACAGAAACACCGTGGCCCCTTTCTTTGAGATAACTCTGCACTATTGCGAGCTGTAAATGCCACTTCCAGCTTAGCTGTGCAGAAGAAGAACAACAAGAAGAAGAAATATCTCGAAATATGTCCGTCAGGCCCCTTCCCTTGAGATAAATCTGCAAATATCTCGGAAACGAAGCGAGCTATCGCAAAATGTTAAGAGACCTTTTTTGTAGAGAATTATGTTTCCTAAAATTTATGTTCTATGATATTTTTTGATCAGAAGCGTAGTTTTCGAGATATATCGAGATATTTAAAAGTTCCGAAGCCGCACCAACATAATAGAGATACAGAAACACCGTGGCCCCTTTCTTTGAGATAACTCTGCACTAGTGCGAGCTGCAAATGCCACTTCCAGCTTAGCTGTGCAGAAGAAGAACAACAAGAAGAAGAAATATCTCGAAATATGTCCGTCAGGCCCCTTCCCTTGAGATAAATCTGCAAATATCTCGGAAACGAAGCGAGCTATGGCAAAATGTTAAGAGACCTTTTTTGTAGAGAATCATGTTTCCTACAATTTATGTTCTATGATATTTTCTGATCAGAAGCGTAGTTTTCGAGATATATCGAGATATTTAAAAGTTCCGAAGCCGCACCAACATAATAGAGATACAGAAACACCGTGGCCCATTTCGGTGAGATATCTCTGCACTAGTGCGAGCTGCAAATGCCACTTCCAGCTTAGCTGTGCAGAAGAAGAACAACAAGAAGAAGAAATATCTCGAAATATGTCCGTCAGGCCCCTTCCCTTGAGATAAATCTGCAAATATCTCGGAAACGAAGCGAGCTATGGCAAAATGTTAAGAGACCTTTTTTGTAGAGAATTAAGTTTCCTACTTTTTATGTTCGATGATATTTTTTGATCAGATGCGTAGTTCTCGAGATATATCAAGATATTTAAAAGTTCCGAAGCTGCACCAACATAATAGAGGTACAGAAACACCGTGGCCCCTTTCTTTGGGATAACTCTGCACTATTGCGAGCTGCAAATGCCACTTCCAGCTTAGCTGTGCAGAACAAGAACAACAAGAAGAAGAAATATCTCGAAATATGTCCGTCAGGCCCCTTCCCTTGAGATATATCTGCAAATATCTCGGAAACGAAACGAGCTATGGCAAAATGTTAAGAGACCTTTTTTGTAGAGAATTATGTTTCCTACAATTTATGTTCTATGATATTTTTTGATCAGAAGCGTAGTTTTCGAGATATATCGAGATATTTAAAAGTTCCGAAGCCGCACCAACATAATAGAGATCCAGAAACACCGTGGCCCCTTTCTTTGAGATAACTCTGCACTAGTGCGAGCCGCAAATGTCACTTCCAGCTTAGCTGTGCAGAGGAAGAACAACAAGAAGAAGAAATATCTCGAAATATGTCCGTCAGGCCCCTTCCCTCGAGATAAATCTGCAAATATCTCGGAAACGAAGCGAGCTATGGCAAAATGTTAAGAGACCTTTGTTGTAGAGAATTAAGTTTCCTACTTTTTATGTTCTATGATATTTTTTGATCAGATGCGTTGTTCTCGAGATATATCAAGATATTTAAAAGTTCCGAAGCCGCCCCAACATAATAGAGATACAGAAACACCGTGGCCCATTTCTTTGAGATAACTCTGCACTATTGCGAGCTGCAAATGCCACTTCCAGCTTAGCTGTGCAGAAGAAGAACAACAAGAAGAAGAAATAACACGAAATATGTCCGTTAGGCCCCTTCCCTTGAGATATATCTGCAAATATCTCGGAAACGAAGCGAGCTATGGCAAAATGTTAAGAGACCTTTTTTGTAGAGAATTAAGTTTCCTACTTTTTATGTTCTATGATATTTTTTGATCAGATGCGTAGTTCTCGAGATATATCAAGATATTTAAAAGTTCCGAAGCCGCACCAACATAATAGAGATACAGAAACACCGTGGCCCCTTTCTTTGAGATAACTCTGCACTATTGCGAGCTGGAAATGCCACTTCCAGCTTAGCTGTGCAGAAGAAGAACAACAAGAAGAAGAAATATCTCGAAATATGTCCGTCAGGCCCCTTCCCTTGAGATAAATCTGCAAATACCTCGAAAACGAAGCGAGCTATGGCAAAATGTTAAGAGACCTTTCTTGTAGAGAATTAAGTTTCCTACTTTTCATGTAGTATGATATTTTTTGATCAGATGCGTAGTTCTCGAGATATATCAAGATATTTAAAAGTTCCGAAGCCGCACCAACATACTAGAGATACAGAAACACCGTGGCCCCTTTCTTTGAGATAACTCTGCACTATTGCGAGCTGCAAACGCCACTCCCAGCTTAGCTGTGCAGAAGAAGAACAACGAGAAGAAGAAATATCGAAATATGTCCGTCAAGCCCCTTCCCTTGAGATAAATCTGCAAATATCTCGGAAACGAAGCGAGCTATGGCAAAATGTTAAGAGACGTTTTTTGTAGAGAATTATGTTTCCTACAATTTATGTTCTATGATGTTTTTTGATCAGAAGCGTAGTTTTCGAGATATATCGAGATATTTAAAAGTTCCGAAGCCGCACCAACATAATAGAGATACAGAAACAACGTGGCCCCTTTCTTTGAGATAACTCTGCACTAGTGCGAGCCGCAAATGCCACTTCCAGCTTAGCTGTGCAGAAGAAGGACAACAAGAAGAAGAAATATCTCGAAATATGTCCGTCAGGCCCCTTCACTTGAGATAAATCTGCAAATATCTCGGAAACGAAGCGAGCTATGGCAAAATGTTAAGAGACCTTTTTTGTAGAGAATTAAGTTTCCTACTTTTTATGTTCTATGATATTTTTTGATCAGATGCGTAGTTCTCGAGATATATCAAGATATTTAAAAGTTCCGAAGCCGCACCAACATAATAGAGATACAGAAACACCGTGGCCCATTTCTTTGAGATAACTCTGCACTATTGCGAGCTGCAAATGCCACTTCCAGCTTAGCTGTGCAGAAGAAGAACAACAAGAAGAAGAAATATCTCGAAATATGTCCGTCAGGCCCCTTCCCTTGAGATAAATCTGCAAATATCTCGGAAACGAAGCGAGCTATGGCAAAATGTTAAGAGACCTTTTTTGTAGAGAATTAAGTTTCCTACTTTTTATGTTCGATGATATTTTTTGATCAGATGCGTAGTTCTCGAGATATATCAAGATATTTAAAAGTTCCGAAGCTGCACCAACATAATAGAGGTACAGAAACACCGTGGCCCCTTTCTTTGGGATAACTCTGCACTATTGCGAGCTGCAAATGCCACTTCCAGCTTAGCTGTGCAGAACAAGAACAACAAGAAGAAGAAATATCTCGAAATATGTCCGTCAGGCCCCTTCCCTTGAGATATATCTGCAAATATCTCGGAAACGAAACGAGCTATGGCAAAATGTTAAGAGACCTTTTTTGTAGAGAATTATGTTTCCTACAATTTATGTTCTATGATATTTTTTGATCAGAAGCGTAGTTTTCGAGATATATCGAGATATTTAAAAGTTCCGAAGCCGCACCAACATAATAGAGATCCAGAAACACCGTGGCCCCTTTCTTTGAGATAACTCTGCACTAGTGCGAGCCGCAAATGTCACTTCCAGCTTAGCTGTGCAGAGGAAGAACAACAAGAAGAAGAAATATCTCGAAATATGTCCGTCAGGCCCCTTCCCTCGAGATAAATCTGCAAATATCTCGGAAACGAAGCGAGCTATGGCAAAATGTTAAGAGACCTTTGTTGTAGAGAATTAAGTTTCCTACTTTTTATGTTCTATGATATTTTTTGATCAGATGCGTTGTTCTCGAGATATATCAAGATATTTAAAAGTTCCGAAGCCGCCCCAACATAATAGAGATACAGAAACACCGTGGCCCATTTCTTTGAGATAACTCTGCACTATTGCGAGCTGCAAATGCCACTTCCAGCTTAGCTGTGCAGAAGAAGAACAACAAGAAGAAGAAATAACACGAAATATGTCCGTTAGGCCCCTTCCCTTGAGATATATCTGCAAATATCTCGGAAACGAAGCGAGCTATGGCAAAATGTTAAGAGACCTTTTTTGTAGAGAATTAAGTTTCCTACTTTTTATGTTCTATGATATTTTTTGATCAGATGCGTAGTTCTCGAGATATATCAAGATATTTAAAAGTTCCGAAGCCGCACCAACATAATAGAGATACAGAAACACCGTGGCCCCTTTCTTTGAGATAACTCTGCACTATTGCGAGCTGGAAATGCCACTTCCAGCTTAGCTGTGCAGAAGAAGAACAACAAGAAGAAGAAATATCTCGAAATATGTCCGTCAGGCCCCTTCCCTTGAGATAAATCTGCAAATACCTCGAAAACGAAGCGAGCTATGGCAAAATGTTAAGAGACCTTTCTTGTAGAGAATTAAGTTTCCTACTTTTCATGTAGTATGATATTTTTTGATCAGATGCGTAGTTCTCGAGATATATCAAGATATTTAAAAGTTCCGAAGCCGCACCAACATACTAGAGATACAGAAACACCGTGGCCCCTTTCTTTGAGATAACTCTGCACTATTGCGAGCTGCAAACGCCACTCCCAGCTTAGCTGTGCAGAAGAAGAACAACGAGAAGAAGAAATATCGAAATATGTCCGTCAAGCCCCTTCCCTTGAGATAAATCTGCAAATATCTCGGAAACGAAGCGAGCTATGGCAAAATGTTAAGAGACGTTTTTTGTAGAGAATTATGTTTCCTACAATTTATGTTCTATGATGTTTTTTGATCAGAAGCGTAGTTTTCGAGATATATCGAGATATTTAAAAGTTCCGAAGCCGCACCAACATAATAGAGATACAGAAACAACGTGGCCCCTTTCTTTGAGATAACTCTGCACTAGTGCGAGCCGCAAATGCCACTTCCAGCTTAGCTGTGCAGAAGAAGGACAACAAGAAGAAGAAATATCTCGAAATATGTCCGTCAGGCCCCTTCACTTGAGATAAATCTGCAAATATCTCGGAAACGAAGCGAGCTATGGCAAAATGTTAAGAGACCTTTTTTGTAGAGAATTAAGTTTCCTACTTTTTATGTTCTATGATATTTTTTGATCAGATGCGTAGTTCTCGAGATATATCAAGATATTTAAAAGTTCCGAAGCCGCACCAACATAATAGAGATACAGAAACACCGTGGCCCCTTTCTTTGAGATAACTCTGCACTAGTGCGAGCCGCAAATGCCACTTCCAGCTTAGCTATGCAGAAGAAGAACAACAAGAAGAAGAAATATCTCGAAATATGTCCGTCAGGCCCCTTCCCTTGAGATAAATCTGCAAATATCTCGGAAACGAAGCGAGCTATGGCAAAATGTTAAGAGACCTTTTTTGTAGAGAATTAAGTTTCCTACTTTTTATGTTGTATGATATTTTTTGATCAGATGCGTAGTTCTCGAGATATATCAAGATATTTAAAAGTTCCGAAGCTGCACCAACATAATAGGGGTACAGAAACACCGTGGCCTCTTTCTTTGAGATAACTCTGCACTATTGCGAGCTGCAAATGCCACTTCCAGCTTAGCTGTGCAGAGGAAGAACAACAAGAAGAAGAAATATCTCGAAATATGTCCGTCAGGCCCGTTCCTTTGAGCTGAATCTGCAAACATCTCGGAAACGAAGCGAGCTATGGCAAAATGTTAAGAGACGTTTTTTGTAGAGAATTATGTTTCCTACAATTTATGTTCTATGATGTTTTTTGATCAGAAGCGTAGTTTTCGAGATATATCGAGATATTTAAAAGTTCCGAAGCCGCACCAACATAATAGAGATACAGAAACAACGTGGCCCCTTTCTTTGAGATAACTCTGCACTAGTGCGAGCCGCAAATGCCACTTCCAGCTTAGCTGTGCAGAAGAAGGACAACAAGAAGAAGAAATATCTCGAAATATGTCCGTCAAGCCCCTTCACTTGAGATAAACCTGCAAATATCTCGGAAACGAAGCGAGCTATGGCAAAATGTTAAGAGACCTTTTTTGTAGAGAATTAAGTTTCCTACTTTTTATGTTCTATGATATTTTTTGATCAGATGCGTAGTTCTCGAGATATATCAAGATATTTAAAAGTTCCGAAGCCGCACCAACATAATAGAGATACAGAAACACCGTGGCCCCTTTCTTTGAGATAACTCTGCACTAGTGCGAGCCGCAAATGCCACTTCCAGCTTAGCTATGCAGAAGAAGAACAACAAGAAGAAGAAATATCTCGAAATATGTCCGTCAGGCCCCTTCCCTTGAGATAAATCTGCAAATATCTCGGAAACGAAGCGAGCTATGGCAAAATGTTAAGAGACCTTTTTTGTAGAGAATTAAGTTTCCTACTTTTTATGTTCTATGATATTTTTTGATCAGATGCGTAGTTCTCGAGATATATCAAGATATTTAAAAGTTCCGAAGCCGCACCAACATAATAGAGATACAGAAACACCGTGGCCCCTCTCTTTGAGATAACTCTGCACTATTGCGAGCTGGAAATGCCACTTCCAGTTTAGCTGTGCAGAAGAAGAACAACAAGAAGAAGAAATATCTCGAAATATGTCCGTTAGGCCCCTTCCCTTGAGATAAATCTGCAAATATCTCGGAAACGAAGCGAGCTATGGCAAAATGTTAAGAGACGTTTTTTGTAGAGAATTAAGTTTCCTACTTTTTATGTTCTATGATATTTTTTGATCAGATGCGTAGTTCTCGAGATATATCAAGATATTTAAAAGTTCCGAAGCCGCACCAACATAATAGAGATACAGAAACACCGTGGCCCCTTTCTTTGAGAAAACTCTGCACTAGTGCGAGCCGCAAATGCCACTTCCAGCTTAGCTATGCAGAAGAAGAACAACAAGAAGAAGAAATATCTCGAAATATGTCCGTCAGGCCCCTTCCCTTGAGATAAATCTGCAAATATCTCGGAAACGAAGCGAGCTATGGCAAAATGTTAAGAGACCTTTTTTGTAGAGAATTAAGTTTCCTACTTTTTATGTTCTATGATATTTTTTGATCCGATGCGTAGTTCTCGAGATATATCAAGATACTTAAAAGTTCCGAAGCCGCACCAACATAATAGAGACACAGAAACACCGTGGCCCCTCTCTTTGAGATAACTCTGCACTATTGCGAGCTGCAAATGCCACTTCCAGTTTAGCTGTGCAGAAGAAGAACAACAAGAAGAAGAAATATCTCGAAATATGTCCGTTAGGCCCCTTCCCTTGAGATAAATCTGCAAATATCTCGGAAACGAAGCGAGCTATGGCAAAATGTTAAGAGACGTTTTTTGTAGAGAATTATGTTTCCTACAATTTATGTTCTATGATATTTTTTGATCAGAAGCGTAGTTTTCGAGATATATCGAGATATTTAAAAGTTCCGAAGCCGCACCAACATAATAGAGATACAGAAACACCGTGGCCCCTTTCTTTTAGATAACTCTGCACTATTGCGAGCTGCAAATGCCACTTCCAGCTTAGCTGTGCAGAAGAAGAACAACAAGAAGAAGAAATATCTGGAAATATGTCCGTCAGGCCCCTTCCCTTGAGATAAATCTGCAAATATCTCGGAAACGAAGAGAGCTATGGCAAAATGTTAAGAGACCTTTTTTGTAGAGAATTAAGTTTCCTACTTTTCATGTTCTATGATATTTTTTGACCAGATGCGTAGTTCTCGAGATATATCAAGATATTTAAAAGTTCCGAAGCCGCACCAACATAATAGAGATACAGAAACACCGTGGCCCCTTTCTTTGAGATAACTCTGCACTATTGCGAGCTGTAAATGCCACTTCCAGCTTAGCTGTGCAGAAGAAGAACAACAAGAAGAAGAAATATCTCGAAATATGTCCGTCAGGCCCCTTCCCTTGAGATAAATCTGCAAATATCTCGGAAACGAAGCGAGCTATCGCAAAATGTTAAGAGACCTTTTTTGTAGAGAATTATGTTTCCTAAAATTTATGTTCTATGATATTTTTTGATCAGAAGCGTAGTTTTCGAGATATATCGAGATATTTAAAAGTTCCGAAGCCGCACCAACATAATAGAGATACAGAAACACCGTGGCCCCTTTCTTTGAGATAACTCTGCACTAGTGCGAGCTGCAAATGCCACTTCCAGCTTAGCTGTGCAGAAGAAGAACAACAAGAAGAAGAAATATCTCGAAATATGTCCGTCAGGCCCCTTCCCTTGAGATAAATCTGCAAATATCTCGGAAACGAAGCGAGCTATGGCAAAATGTTAAGAGACCTTTTTTGTAGAGAATCATGTTTCCTACAATTTATGTTCTATGATATTTTCTGATCAGAAGCGTAGTTTTCGAGATATATCGAGATATTTAAAAGTTCCGAAGCCGCACCAACATAATAGAGATACAGAAACACCGTGGCCCATTTCGGTGAGATATCTCTGCACTAGTGCGAGCTGCAAATGCCACTTCCAGCTTAGCTGTGCAGAAGAAGAACAACAAGAAGAAGAAATATCTCGAAATATGTCCGTCAGGCCCCTTCCCTTGAGATAAATCTGCAAATATCTCGGAAACGAAGCGAGCTATGGCAAAATGTTAAGAGACCTTTTTTGTAGAGAATTAAGTTTCCTACTTTTTATGTTCGATGATATTTTTTGATCAGATGCGTAGTTCTCGAGATATATCAAGATATTTAAAAGTTCCGAAGCTGCACCAACATAATAGAGGTACAGAAACACCGTGGCCCCTTTCTTTGGGATAACTCTGCACTATTGCGAGCTGCAAATGCCACTTCCAGCTTAGCTGTGCAGAACAAGAACAACAAGAAGAAGAAATATCTCGAAATATGTCCGTCAGGCCCCTTCCCTTGAGATATATCTGCAAATATCTCGGAAACGAAACGAGCTATGGCAAAATGTTAAGAGACCTTTTTTGTAGAGAATTATGTTTCCTACAATTTATGTTCTATGATATTTTTTGATCAGAAGCGTAGTTTTCGAGATATATCGAGATATTTAAAAGTTCCGAAGCCGCACCAACATAATAGAGATCCAGAAACACCGTGGCCCCTTTCTTTGAGATAACTCTGCACTAGTGCGAGCCGCAAATGTCACTTCCAGCTTAGCTGTGCAGAGGAAGAACAACAAGAAGAAGAAATATCTCGAAATATGTCCGTCAGGCCCCTTCCCTCGAGATAAATCTGCAAATATCTCGGAAACGAAGCGAGCTATGGCAAAATGTTAAGAGACCTTTGTTGTAGAGAATTAAGTTTCCTACTTTTTATGTTCTATGATATTTTTTGATCAGATGCGTTGTTCTCGAGATATATCAAGATATTTAAAAGTTCCGAAGCCGCCCCAACATAATAGAGATACAGAAACACCGTGGCCCATTTCTTTGAGATAACTCTGCACTATTGCGAGCTGCAAATGCCACTTCCAGCTTAGCTGTGCAGAAGAAGAACAACAAGAAGAAGAAATAACACGAAATATGTCCGTTAGGCCCCTTCCCTTGAGATATATCTGCAAATATCTCGGAAACGAAGCGAGCTATGGCAAAATGTTAAGAGACCTTTTTTGTAGAGAATTAAGTTTCCTACTTTTTATGTTCTATGATATTTTTTGATCAGATGCGTAGTTCTCGAGATATATCAAGATATTTAAAAGTTCCGAAGCCGCACCAACATAATAGAGATACAGAAACACCGTGGCCCCTTTCTTTGAGATAACTCTGCACTATTGCGAGCTGGAAATGCCACTTCCAGCTTAGCTGTGCAGAAGAAGAACAACAAGAAGAAGAAATATCTCGAAATATGTCCGTCAGGCCCCTTCCCTTGAGATAAATCTGCAAATACCTCGAAAACGAAGCGAGCTATGGCAAAATGTTAAGAGACCTTTCTTGTAGAGAATTAAGTTTCCTACTTTTCATGTAGTATGATATTTTTTGATCAGATGCGTAGTTCTCGAGATATATCAAGATATTTAAAAGTTCCGAAGCCGCACCAACATACTAGAGATACAGAAACACCGTGGGCCCTTTCTTTGAGATAACTCTGCACTATTGCGAGCTGCAAACGCCACTCCCAGCTTAGCTGTGCAGAAGAAGAACAACGAGAAGAAGAAATATCGAAATATGTCCGTCAAGCCCCTTCCCTTGAGATAAATCTGCAAATATCTCGGAAACGAAGCGAGCTATGGCAAAATGTTAAGAGACGTTTTTTGTAGAGAATTATGTTTCCTACAATTTATGTTCTATGATGTTTTTTGATCAGAAGCGTAGTTTTCGAGATATATCGAGATATTTAAAAGTTCCGAAGCCGCACCAACATAATAGAGATACAGAAACAACGTGGCCCCTTTCTTTGAGATAACTCTGCACTAGTGCGAGCCGCAAATGCCACTTCCAGCTTAGCTGTGCAGAAGAAGGACAACAAGAAGAAGAAATATCTCGAAATATGTCCGTCAGGCCCCTTCACTTGAGATAAATCTGCAAATATCTCGGAAACGAAGCGAGCTATGGCAAAATGTTAAGAGACCTTTTTTGTAGAGAATTAAGTTTCCTACTTTTTATGTTCTATGATATTTTTTGATCAGATGCGTAGTTCTCGAGATATATCAAGATATTTAAAAGTTCCGAAGCCGCACCAACATAATAGAGATACAGAAACACCGTGGCCCCTTTCTTTGAGATAACTCTGCACTAGTGCGAGCCGCAAATGCCACTTCCAGCTTAGCTATGCAGAAGAAGAACAACAAGAAGAAGAAATATCTCGAAATATGTCCGTCAGGCCCCTTCCCTTGAGATAAATCTGCAAATATCTCGGAAACGAAGCGAGCTATGGCAAAATGTTAAGAGACCTTTTTTGTAGAGAATTAAGTTTCCTACTTTTTATGTTGTATGATATTTTTTGATCAGATGCGTAGTTCTCGAGATATATCAAGATATTTAAAAGTTCCGAAGCTGCACCAACATAATAGGGGTACAGAAACACCGTGGCCTCTTTCTTTGAGATAACTCTGCACTATTGCGAGCTGCAAATGCCACTTCCAGCTTAGCTGTGCAGAGGAAGAACAACAAGAAGAAGAAATATCTCGAAATATGTCCGTCAGGCCCGTTCCTTTGAGCTGAATCTGCAAACATCTCGGAAACGAAGCGAGCTATGGCAAAATGTTAAGAGACGTTTTTTGTAGAGAATTATGTTTCCTACAATTTATGTTCTATGATGTTTTTTGATCAGAAGCGTAGTTTTCGAGATATATCGAGATATTTAAAAGTTCCGAAGCCGCACCAACATAATAGAGATACAGAAACAACGTGGCCCCTTTCTTTGAGATAACTCTGCACTAGTGCGAGCCGCAAATGCCACTTCCAGCTTAGCTGTGCAGAAGAAGGACAACAAGAAGAAGAAATATCTCGAAATATGTCCGTCAAGCCCCTTCACTTGAGATAAACCTGCAAATATCTCGGAAACGAAGCGAGCTATGGCAAAATGTTAAGAGACCTTTTTTGTAGAGAATTAAGTTTCCTACTTTTTATGTTCTATGATATTTTTTGATCAGATGCGTAGTTCTCGAGATATATCAAGATATTTAAAAGTTCCGAAGCCGCACCAACATAATAGAGATACAGAAACACCGTGGCCCCTTTCTTTGAGATAACTCTGCACTAGTGCGAGCCGCAAATGCCACTTCCAGCTTAGCTATGCAGAAGAAGAACAACAAGAAGAAGAAATATCTCGAAATATGTCCGTCAGGCCCCTTCCCTTGAGATAAATCTGCAAATATCTCGGAAACGAAGCGAGCTATGGCAAAATGTTAAGAGACCTTTTTTGTAGAGAATTAAGTTTCCTACTTTTTATGTTCTATGATATTTTTTGATCAGATGCGTAGTTCTCGAGATATATCAAGATATTTAAAAGTTCCGAAGCCGCACCAACATAATAGAGATACAGAAACACCGTGGCCCCTCTCTTTGAGATAACTCTGCACTATTGCGAGCTGGAAATGCCACTTCCAGTTTAGCTGTGCAGAAGAAGAACAACAAGAAGAAGAAATATCTCGAAATATGTCCGTTAGGCCCCTTCCCTTGAGATAAATCTGCAAATATCTCGGAAACGAAGCGAGCTATGGCAAAATGTTAAGAGACGTTTTTTGTAGAGAATTAAGTTTCCTACTTTTTATCTTCTATGATATTTTTTGATCAGATGCGTAGTTCTCGAGATATATCAAGATATTTAAAAGTTCCGAAGCCGCACCAACATAATAGAGATACAGAAACACCGTGGCCCCTTTCTTTGAGATAACTCTGCACTAGTGCGAGCCGCAAATGCCACTTCCAGCTTAGCTATGCAGAAGAAGAACAACAAGAAGAAGAAATATCTCGAAATATGTCCGTCAGGCCCCTTCCCTTGAGATAAATCTGCAAATATCTCGGAAACGAAGCGAGCTATGGCAAAATGTTAAGAGACCTTTTTTGTAGAGAATTAAGTTTCCTACTTTTTATGTTCTATGATATTTTTTGATCCGATGCGTAGTTCTCGAGATATATCAAGATACTTAAAAGTTCCGAAGCCGCACCAACATAATAGAGACACAGAAACACCGTGGCCCCTCTCTTTGAGATAACTCTGCACTATTGCGAGCTGCAAATGCCACTTCCAGTTTAGCTGTGCAGAAGAAGAACAACAAGAAGAAGAAATATCTCGAAATATGTCCGTTAGGCCCCTTCCCTTGAGATAAATCTGCAAATATCTCGGAAACGAAGCGAGCTATGGCAAAATGTTAAGAGACGTTTTTTGTAGAGAATTATGTTTCCTACAATTTATGTTCTATGATATTTTTTGATCAGAAGCGTAGTTTTCGAGATATATCGAGATATTTAAAAGTTCCGAAGCCGCACCAACATAATAGGGATACAGAAACACCGTGGCCCCTTTCTTTGAGATAACTCTGCACTATTGCGAGCTGTAAATGCCACGTCCAGCTTAGCTGTGCAGATTGAAGAACAACAAGAAGAAGAAATATCTCGAAATATGTCCGTCAGGCCCCTTCCCTCGAGATAAATCTGCAAATATCTCGGAAACGAAGCGAGCTATCGCAAAATGTTAAGAGACCTTTTTTGTATGAAATTATGTTTCCTACTTATTATGTTCTATGATATTTTTTGATCAGACGCGTAGTTCTCGAGATATATCAAGATATTTAAAAGTTCCGAAGCCGCACCAACATAATAGAGATACAGAAACACCGTGGCCCCTTTCTTTGAGATAACTCTGCACTATTGCGAGCTGCAAATGCCACTTCCAGCTTAGCTGTGCAGAAGAAGAACAACAAGAAGAAGAAATATCTCGAAATATGTCCGTCAGACCCCTTCCCTTGAGATAAATCTGCAAATATCTCGGAAACGAAGCGAGCTATGGCAAAATGTTGAGAGACCTTTTTTGTAGAGAATTATGTTTCCCACAATTTACGTTCTATGATATTTTTTGATCAGAAGCGTAGTTTTCGAGATATATCGAGATATTTAAAAGATCCGAAGCCGCACCAACATAATAGAGATACAGAAACACCGTGGCCCCTTTCTTCGAGATAACTCTGCACTATTGCGAGCTGCAACTGCCACTTCCAGCTTAGCTGTGCAGAAGAAGACCAACAAGAAGAAGAAATATCTCGAAATATGTCCGTCAGGCCCCTTCCCTTGAGATAAATCTGCATATATCTCGGAAGCGAAGCGAGCTATGGCAAAATGTTAAGAGACCTTTTTTGTAGAGAATTATGTTTCCTACAATTTATGTTTTATGATATTTTTGATCAGAAGCGTAGTTTTCGAGATATATCAAGATATTTAAAAGTTCCGAAGCCGCACCAACATAATAGAGATACAGAAACACCGTGGCCCCTTTCTTTCAGATAACTCTGCACTATTGCGAGCTGGAAATGCCACTTCCAGTTTAGCTGTGCAGAAGAAGAACAACAAGAAGAAGAAATATCTCGAAATATGTCCGTCAGGCCCCTTCCCTTGAGATAAATCTGCATATATCTCGGAAACGAAGCGAGCTATGGCAAAATGTTGAGAGACCTTTTTTGTAGAGAATTAAGTTTTCTACTTTTTATGTTCTATGATATTTTTTGATCAGATGCGTAGTTCTCGAGATATATCAAGATATTTAAAAGTTCCGAAGCCGCACCAACATAATAGAGATACAGAAACACCGTGGCCCCTTTCTTTGAGATAACTCTGCACTGTTGCGAGCTGTAAATGCCACCTCCAGCTTAGCTGTGCAGAAGAAGAACAACAAGAAGAAGAAATATCTCGAAATATGTCCGTCAGGCCCCTTCCCTTGAGATAAATCTGCAAATATCTCGGAAACGAAGCGAGCTATGGCAAAATGTTAAGAGACCTTTTTTGTAGCGAATTAAGTTTCCTACTTTTTATGTTCTATGATATTTTTTGATCAGATGCGTAGTTCTCGAGATATATCAAGATATTTAAAAGTTCCGAAGCCGCACCAACATAATAGAGATACAGAAACACCGTGGCCCCTCTCTTTGAGATAACTCTGCACAATTGCGAGCTGCAAATGCCACTTCCAGCTTAGCTGTGCAGAAGAAGAACAACAAGAAGAAGAAATATCTCGAAATATGTCCGTCAGGCCCCTTCCCTTGAGATAAATCTGCAAATATCTCGGAAACGAAGCGAGCTATGGCAAAATGTTAAGAGACCTCTTTGGAAGGAATTATGTTTCCTACTTTTTGTGTTGTATGATATTTTTTGATCAGACGCGTAGTTCTCGAGATATATCAAGATATTTAAAAGTTCCGAAGCCGCACCAACATAATAGAGATACAGAAACACCGTGGCCCCTCTCTTTGAGATAACTCTGCACTATTGCGAGCTGCAAATGCCACTTCCAGTTTAGCTGTGCAGAAGAAGAACGACAAGAAGAAGAAATATCTCGAAATATGTCCGTTAGGCCCCTTCCCTTGAGGTAAATCGGCAAGTATCTCGGAAACGAAGCGAGCTATGGCAAAATGTTGAGAGACCTTTTTTGTAGAGAATTAAGTTTCCTACTTTTTATGTTCTATGATATTTTTTGATCAGATGCGTAGATCTCGAGATATATCAAGATATTTAAAAGTTCCGAAGCCGCACCAACATAATAGAGATACAGAAACACCGTGGCCCCTTTCTTTGAGATAACTCTGCACTATTGCGAGCTGCAAATGCCACTTCCAGTTTAGCTGTGCAGAAGAAGAACAACAAGAAGAAGAAATATCTCGAAATATGTCCGTCAGGCCCCTTCCCTTGAGATAAATCTGCAAATATCTCGGAAACGAAGCGAGCTATGGCAAAATGTTAAGAGACCTTTTTTGTAGAGAATTATGTTTCCTACAATTTATGTTCTATGATATTTTTTGATCAGAAGCGTAGTTTTCGAGATATATCGAGATATTTAAAAGTTCCGAAGCCGCACCAACATAATAGAGATACAGAAACACCGTGGCCCCTTTCTCTGAGATAACTCTGCACTAGTGCGAGCCGCAAATGCCACTTCCAGCTTAGCTGTGCAGAAGAAGAACAACAAGAAGAAGAAATATCTCGAAATATGTCCGTCAGGCCCCTTCCCTTGAGATAAATCTGCAAATATCTCGGAAACGAAGCGAGCTATGGTAAAATGTTAAGAGACCTTTTTTGTAGAGAATTAAGTTTGCTACTTTTTATGTTCTATGATATTTTTTGATCAGATGCGTAGTTCTCGAGATATATCAATATATTTAAAAGTTCCGAAGCCGCACCAACATAATAGAGATACAGAAACACCGTGGCCCCTTTCTTTGAGATAACTCTGCACTATTGCGAGCTGCAAATGCCACTTCCAGCTTAGCTGTGCAGAGGAAGAACAACAAGAAGAAGAAATATCTCGAAATATGTCCGTCAGGCCAGTTCCTTTGAGCTGAATCTGCAAATATCTCGGAAACGAAGCGAGCTATGGCAAAATGTTAAGAGACGTTTTTTGTAGAGAATTATGTTTAATACAATTTATGTTCTATGATATTTTTTGATCAGAAGCGTAGTTTTCCAGATATATCGAGATATTTAAAAGTTCCGAAGCCGCACCAACATAATAGGGATACAGAAACACCGTGGCCCCTTTCTTTGAGATAACTCTGCACTAGTGCGAGCCGCAAATGCCACTTCCAGCTTAGCTGTGCAGAAGAAGAACAACAAGAAGAAGAAATATCTCGAAATATGTCCGTTAGGCCCCTTCCCTTGAGATAAATCTGCAAATATCTCGGAAACGAAGCGAGCTATGGCAAAATGCTAAGAGACCTTTTTTGTAGAGAATTAAGTTTCCTACTTTTTATGTTCTATGATATTTTTGGATCTGATGCGTAGTTCTCGAGATATATCAAGATATTTAAAAGTTCCGAAGCCGCACCAACATAATAGAGATACAGAAACACCGTGGCCCCTTTCGTTGAGATAACTCTGCACTAGTGCGAGCCGCAAATGCCACTTCCAGCTTAGCTGTGCAGAAGAAGAACAACAAGAAGAAGAAATATCTCGAAATATGTCCGTCAGGCCAGTTCCCTTGAGATAAATCTGCAAATATCTCGGAAACGAAGCTAGCTATGGCAAAATGTTAAGAGACGTTTTTTGTAGAGAATTATGTTTCCTACAATTTATGTTCTGCGATATTTTTTGATCAGAAGCGTAGTTTTCGAGATATATCGAGATATTTAAAAGTTCAGAAGCCGCACCAACATAATAGGGATACAGAAACACCGTGGCCCCTTTCTTTGAGATAACTCTGCACTAGTGCGAGCCGCAAATGCCACTTCCAGCTTAGCTGTGCAGAAGAAGAACAACAAGAAGAAGAAATATCTCGAAATATGTCCGTCAGGCCCCTTCCCTTGAGATAAATCTGCAAATATCTCGGAAACGAAGCGAGCTATGGCCAATTGTTAAGAGACCTTTTTTGTAGAGAATTCTGTTTCCTACAATTTATGTTCTATGATATTTTTTGATCAGAAGCGTAGTTTTCGAGATATATCGAGATATTTAAAAGTTCCGAAGCCGCACCAACATAATAGAGATACAGAAACACCGTGGCCCCTTTCTTTGAGATAACTCTGCACTAGTGCGAGCCGCAAATGCCACTTCCAGCTTAGCTGTGCAGAAGAAGAACAACAAGAAGAAGAAATATCTCGAAATATGTCCGTCAGGCCCCTTCCCTTGAGATATATCTGCAAATATCTCGGAAACGAAGGGAGCTATGGCAAAATGTTAAGAGACCTTTTTTGTAGAGAATTCTGTTTCCTACAATTTATGTTCTATGATATCTTTTGATCAGAAGCGTAGTTTTCGAGATATATCGAGATATTTAAAAGTTCCGAAGCCGCACCAACATAATAGAGATACAGAAACACCGTGGCCCCTTTCTTTGAGATAACTCTGCACTAGTGCGAGCCGCAAATGCCACTTCCAGCTTAGCTGTGCAGAAGAAGAACAACAAGAAGAAGAAATATCTCGAAATATGTCCGTCAGGCCCCTTCCCTTGAGATAAATCTGCAAATATCTCGGAAACGAAGCGAGCTATGGCAAAATGTTAAGAGACCTTTTTTGTAGAGAATTAAGTTTCCTACTTTTTATCTTCTATGATATTTTTTGATCAAATGCGTAGTTCTCGAGATATATCAAGATATTTAAAAGTTCCGAAGCCGCACCAACATAATAGAGATACAGAAACACCGTGGCCCCTCTCTTTGAGATAACTCTGCACTACTGCGAGCTGGAAATGCCACTTCCAGTTTAGCTGTGCAGAAGAAGAACAACAAGAAGAAGAAATATTTCGAAATATGTCCGTCAGGCCCCTTCCCTTGAGATATATCTGCAAATATCTCGGAAACGAAGCGAGCTATGACAAAATGTTAAGAGACCTTTTTTGTAGAGAATTATGTTTCCTACAATTTATGTTCTATGATATTTTTTGATCAGAAGCGTAGTTTTCGAGATATATCGAGATATTTAAAAGTTCCGAAGCCGCACCAACATAATAGAGATACAGAAACACCGTGGCCCCTTTCTTTGAGATAACTCTGCACTAGTGCGAGCCGCAAATGCCACTTCCAGCTTAGCTGTGCAGAAGAAGAACAACAAGAAGAAGAAATATCTCGAAATATGTCCGTCAGGACCCTTCCCTTGAGATATATCTGCAAATATCTCGGAAACGAAGCGAGCTATGACAAAATGTTAAGAGACCTTTTTTGTAGAGAATTATGTTTCCTATAATTTATGTTCTATGATATTTTTTGATCAGAAGCGTAGTTTTCGAGATATATCGAGATATTTAAAAGTTCCGAAGCCGCACCAACATAATAGAGATACAGAAACACCGTGGCCCCTTTCTTTGAGATAACTCTGCACTAGTGCGAGCCGCAAATGCCACATCCAGCTTAGCTGTGCAGAAGAAGAACAACAAGAAGAAGAAATATCTCGAAATATGTCCGTCAGGCCCCTTCCCTTGAGATAAATCTGCAAATATCTCGGAAACGAAGCGAGCTATGGCAAAATGTTAAGAGACCTTTTTTGTAGAGAATTAAGTTTCCTACTTTTTATGTTCTATGATATTTTTTGATTAGATGCGTAGTTCTCGAGATATATCAAGATATTTAAAAGTTCCGAAGCCGCACCAACATAATAGAGATACAGAAACACCGTGGCCCCTTTCTTTCAGATAACTATGCACTATTGCGAGCTGCAAATGCCACTTCCAGCTTAGCTGTGCAGAAGAACAACAAGAAGAAGAAATATCTCGAAATATGTCCGTCAGGCCCCTTCCCTTGAGATAAATCTGCAAATATCTCGGAAACGAAGCGAGCTATGGCAAAATGTTAAGAGACCTTTTTTGTAGAGAATTAAGTTTCCTACTTTTTATGTTCTATGATATTTTTTGATCTGATGCGTAGTTCTCGAGATATATCAAGATATTTAAAAGTTCCGAAGCCGCACCAACATAATAGAGATATAGAAACACCGTGGCCCCTTTCTTTGAGATAACTCTGCACTATTGCGAGCTGTAAATGCCACTTCCAGCTTAGCTGTGCAGAAGAAGAATAACAAGAAGAAGAAATATCTCGAAATATGTCCGTCAGGCCCCTTCCCTTGAGATAAATCTGCAAATATCTCGGAAACGAAGCGAGCTATGGCAAAATGTTGAGAGACTTTTTTGTAGAGAATTAAGTTTCCTACTGTTTATGTTCTATGATATTTTTGGATCAGATGCGTAGTTCTCGAGATATATCAAGATATTTAAAAGTTCCGAAGCCGCACCAACATAATAGAGATACAGAAACACCGTGGCCCCTTTCTTTGAGATAACTCTGCACTAGAGCGAGCCGCAAATGCCACTTCCAGCTTAGCTGTGCAGAAGAAGAACAACAAGAAGAAGAAATATCTCGAAATATGTCCGTCAGGCCCCTTCCCTTGAGATAAATCTGCAAATATCTCGGAAACGAAGCGAGCTATGGCAAAATGTTAAGAGACCTTTTTTGTAGAGAATTAAGTTTCCTACTTTTTATCTTCTATGATATTTTTTGATCAGATGCGTAGTTCTCGAGATATATCAAGATATTTAAAAGTTCCGAAGCCGCACCAACATAATAGAGATACAGAAACACCGTGGCCCCTTTCTTTGAGATAACTCTGCACTATTGCGAGCTGTAAATGCCACTTCCAGCTTAGCTGTGCAGAAGAAGAACAACAAGAAGAAGAAATATCTCGAAATATGTCCGTCAGGACCCTTCCCTTGAGATATATCTGCAAATATCTCGGAAACGAAGCGAGCTATGACAAAATGTTAAGAGACCTTTTTTGTAGAGAATTATGTTTCCTATAATTTATGTTCTATGATATTTTTTGATCAGAAGCGTAGTTTTCGAGATATATCGAGATATTTAAAAGTTCCGAAGCCGCACCAACATAATAGAGATACAGAAACACCGTGGCCCCTTTCTTTGAGATAACTCTGCACTAGTGCGAGCCGCAAATGCCACATCCAGCTTAGCTGTGCAGAAGAAGAACAACAAGAAGAAGAAATATCTCGAAATATGTCCGTCAGGCCCCTTCCCTTGAGATAAATCTGCAAATATCTCGGAAACGAAGCGAGCTATGGCAAAATGTTAAGAGACCTTTTTTGTAGAGAATTAAGTTTCCTACTTTTTATGTTCTATGATATTTTTTGATTAGATGCGTAGTTCTCGAGATATATCAAGATATTTAAAAGTTCCGAAGCCGCACCAACATAATAGAGATACAGAAACACCGTGGCCCCTTTCTTTCAGATAACTATGCACTATTGCGAGCTGCAAATGCCACTTCCAGCTTAGCTGTGCAGAAGAACAACAAGAAGAAGAAATATCTCGAAATATGTCCGTCAGGCCCCTTCCCTTGAGATAAATCTGCAAATATCTCGGAAACGAAGCGAGCTATGGCAAAATGTTAAGAGACCTTTTTTGTAGAGAATTAAGTTTCCTACTTTTTATGTTCTATGATATTTTTTGATCTGATGCGTAGTTCTCGAGATATATCAAGATATTTAAAAGTTCCGAAGCCGCACCAACATAATAGAGATATAGAAACACCGTGGCCCCTTTCTTTGAGATAACTCTGCACTATTGCGAGCTGTAAATGCCACTTCCAGCTTAGCTGTGCAGAAGAAGAATAACAAGAAGAAGAAATATCTCGAAATATGTCCGTCAGGCCCCTTCCCTTGAGATAAATCTGCAAATATCTCGGAAACGAAGCGAGCTATGGCAAAATGTTGAGAGACTTTTTTGTAGAGAATTAAGTTTCCTACTGTTTATGTTCTATGATATTTTTGGATCAGATGCGTAGTTCTCGAGATATATCAAGATATTTAAAAGTTCCGAAGCCGCACCAACATAATAGAGATACAGAAACACCGTGGCCCCTTTCTTTGAGATAACTCTGCACTAGAGCGAGCCGCAAATGCCACTTCCAGCTTAGCTGTGCAGAAGAAGAACAACAAGAAGAAGAAATATCTCGAAATATGTCCGTCAGGCCCCTTCCCTTGAGATAAATCTGCAAATATCTCGGAAACGAAGCGAGCTATGGCAAAATGTTAAGAGACCTTTTTTGTAGAGAATTAAGTTTCCTACTTTTTATCTTCTATGATATTTTTTGATCAGATGCGTAGTTCTCGAGATATATCAAGATATTTAAAAGTTCCGAAGCCGCACCAACATAATAGAGATACAGAAACACCGTGGCCCCTTTCTTTGAGATAACTCTGCACTATTGCGAGCTGTAAATGCCACTTCCAGCTTAGCTGTGCAGAAGAAGAACAACAAGAAGAAGAAATATCTCGAAATATGTCCGTCAGGCCCCTTCCCTTGAGATATATCTGCAAATATCTCGGAAACGAAGCGAGCTATGGCAAAATGTTAAGAGACCTTTTTTGTAGAGAATTCTGTTTCCTACAATTTATGGTCTATGATATTTTTTGATCAGAAGCGTAGTTTTCGAGATATATCGAGATATTTAAAAGTTCCGAAGCCGCACCAACATAATAGAGATACAGAAACACCGTGGCCCCTTTCTTTGAGATAACTCTGCACTAGTGCGAGCCGCAAATGCCACTTCCAGCTTAGCTGTGCAGAAGAAGAACAACAAGAAGAAGAAATATCTCGAAATATGTCCGTCAGGCCCCTTCCCTTGAGATATATCTGCAAATATCTCGGAAACGAAGGGAGCTATGGCAAAATGTTAAGAGACCTTTTTTGTAGAGAATTCTGTTTCCTACAATTTATGTTCTATGATATCTTTTGATCAGAAGCGTAGTTTTCGAGATATATCGAGATATTTAAAAGTTCCGAAGCCGCACCAACATAATAGAGATACAGAAACACCGTGGCCCCTTTCTTTGAGATAACTCTGCACTAGTGCGAGCCGCAAATGCCACTTCCAGCTTAGCTGTGCAGAAGAAGAACAACAAGAAGAAGAAATATCTCGAAATATGTCCGTCAGGCCCCTTCCCTTGAGATAAATCTGCAAATATCTCGGAAACGAAGCGAGCTATGGCAAAATGTTAAGAGACCTTTTTTGTAGAGAATTAAGTTTCCTACTTTTTATCTTCTATGATATTTTTTGATCAAATGCGTAGTTCTCGAGATATATCAAGATATTTAAAAGTTCCGAAGCCGCACCAACATAATAGAGATACAGAAACACCGTGGCACCTCTCTTTGAGATAACTCTGCACTACTGCGAGCTGGAAATGCCACTTCCAGTTTAGCTGTGCAGAAGAAGAACAACAAGAAGAAGAAATATTTCGAAATATGTCCGTCAGGCCCCTTCCCTTGAGATATATCTGCAAATATCTCGGAAACGAAGCGAGCTATGACAAAATGTTAAGAGACCTTTTTTGTAGAGAATTATGTTTCCTACAATTTATGTTCTATGATATTTTTTGATCAGAAGCGTAGTTTTCGAGATATATCGAGATATTTAAAAGTTCCGAAGCCGCACCAACATAATAGAGATACAGAAACACCGTGGCCCCTTTCTTTGAGATAACTCTGCACTAGAGCGAGCCGCAAATGCCACTTCCAGCTTAGCTGTGCAGAAGAAGAACAACAAGAAGAAGAAATATCTCGAAATATGTCCGTCAGGACCCTTCCCTTGAGATAAATCTGCAAATATCTCGGAAACGAAGCGAGCTATGGCAAAATGTTAAGAGACCTTTTTTGTAGAGAATTAAGTTTCCTACTTTTTATCTTCTATGATATTTTTTGATCAGATGCGTAGTTCTCGAGATATATCAAGATATTTAAAAGTTCCGAAGCCGCACCAACATAATAGAGATACAGAAACACCGTGGCCCCTTTCTTTGAGATAACTCTGCACTATTGCGAGCTGTAAATGCCACTTCCAGCTTAGCTGTGCAGAAGAAGAACAACAAGAAGAAGAAATATCTCGAAATATGTCCGTCAGGACCCTTCCCTTGAGATATATCTGCAAATATCTCGGAAACGAAGCGAGCTATGACAAAATGTTAAGAGACCTTTTTTGTAGAGAATTATGTTTCCTATAATTTATGTTCTATGATATTTTTTGATCAGAAGCGTAGTTTTCGAGATATATCGAGATATTTAAAAGTTCCGAAGCCGCACCAACATAATAGAGATACAGAAACACCGTGGCCCCTTTCTTTGAGATAACTCTGCACTAGTGCGAGCCGCAAATGCCACATCCAGCTTAGCTGTGCAGAAGAAGAACAACAAGAAGAAGAAATATCTCGAAATATGTCCGTCAGGCCCCTTCCCTTGAGATAAATCTGCAAATATCTCGGAAACGAAGCGAGCTATGGCAAAATGTTAAGAGACCTTTTTTGTAGAGAATTAAGTTTCCTACTTTTTATGTTCTATGATATTTTTTGATTAGATGCGTAGTTCTCGAGATATATCAAGATATTTAAAAGTTCCGAAGCCGCACCAACATAATAGAGATACAGAAACACCGTGGCCCCTTTCTTTCAGATAACTATGCACTATTGCGAGCTGCAAATGCCACTTCCAGCTTAGCTGTGCAGAAGAACAACAAGAAGAAGAAATATCTCGAAATATGTCCGTCAGGCCCCTTCCCTTGAGATAAATCTGCAAATATCTCGGAAACGAAGCGAGCTATGGCAAAATGTTAAGAGACCTTTTTTGTAGAGAATTAAGTTTCCTACTTTTTATGTTCTATGATATTTTTTGATCTGATGCGTAGTTCTCGAGATATATCAAGATATTTAAAAGTTCCGAAGCCGCACCAACATAATAGAGATATAGAAACACCGTGGCCCCTTTCTTTGAGATAACTCTGCACTATTGCGAGCTGTAAATGCCACTTCCAGCTTAGCTGTGCAGAAGAAGAATAACAAGAAGAAGAAATATCTCGAAATATGTCCGTCAGGCCCCTTCCCTTGAGATAAATCTGCAAATATCTCGGAAACGAAGCGAGCTATGGCAAAATGTTGAGAGACTTTTTTGTAGAGAATTAAGTTTCCTACTGTTTATGTTCTATGATATTTTTGGATCAGATGCGTAGTTCTCGAGATATATCAAGATATTTAAAAGTTCCGAAGCCGCACCAACATAATAGAGATACAGAAACACCGTGGCCCCTTTCTTTGAGATAACTCTGCACTAGAGCGAGCCGCAAATGCCACTTCCAGCTTAGCTGTGCAGAAGAAGAACAACAAGAAGAAGAAATATCTCGAAATATGTCCGTCAGGCCCCTTCCCTTGAGATAAATCTGCAAATATCTCGGAAACGAAGCGAGCTATGGCAAAATGTTAAGAGACCTTTTTTGTAGAGAATTAAGTTTCCTACTTTTTATCTTCTATGATATTTTTTGATCAGATGCGTAGTTCTCGAGATATATCAAGATATTTAAAAGTTCCGAAGCCGCACCAACATAATAGAGATACAGAAACACCGTGGCCCCTTTCTTTGAGATAACTCTGCACTATTGCGAGCTGTAAATGCCACTTCCAGCTTAGCTGTGCAGAAGAAGAACAACAAGAAGAAGAAATATCTCGAAATATGTCCGTCAGGCCCCTTCCCTTGAGATATATCTGCAAATATCTCGGAAACGAAGCGAGCTATGGCAAAATGTTAAGAGACCTTTTTTGTAGAGAATTCTGTTTCCTACAATTTATGGTCTATGATATTTTTTGATCAGAAGCGTAGTTTTCGAGATATATCGAGATATTTAAAAGTTCCGAAGCCGCACCAACATAATAGAGATACAGAAACACCGTGGCCCCTTTCTTTGAGATAACTCTGCACTAGTGCGAGCCGCAAATGCCACTTCCAGCTTAGCTGTGCAGAAGAAGAACAACAAGAAGAAGAAATATCTCGAAATATGTCCGTCAGGCCCCTTCCCTTGAGATAAATCTGCAAATATCTCGGAAACGAAGCGAGCTATGGCAAAATGTTAAGAGACCTTTTTTGTAGAGAATTAAGTTTCCTACTTTTTATGTTCTATGATATTTTTTGATCAGATGCGTAGTTCTCGAGATATATCAAGATATTTAAAAGTTCCGAAGCCGCACCAACATAATAGAGATACAGAAACACCGTGGCCCCTTTCTTTGAGATAACTCTGCACTAGTGCGAGCCGCAAATGCCACTTCCAGCTTAGCTGTGCAGAAGAAGAACAACAAGAAGAAGTAATATCTCGAAATATGTCCGTCAGGCCCCTTCCCTTGAGATAAATCTGCAAATATCTCGGAAACGAAGCGAGCTATGGCAAAATGTTAAGAGACCTTTTTTGTAGAGAATTAAGTTTGCTACTTTTTATCTTCTATGATATTTTTTGATCAAATGCGTAGTTCTCGAGATATATCAAGATATTTAAAAGTTCCGAAGCCGCACCAACATAATAGAGATACAGAAACACCGTGGCCCCTCTCTTTGAGATAACTCTGCACTACTGCGAGCTGGAAATGCCACTTCCAGTTTAGCTGTGCAGAAGAAGAACAACAAGAAGAAGAAATATTTCGAAATATGTCCGTCAGGCCCCTTCCCTTGAGATATATCTGCAAATATCTCGGAAACGAAGCGAGCTATGACAAAATGTTAAGAGACCTTTTTTGTAGAGAATTATGTTTCCTACAATTTATGTTCTATGATATTTTTTGATCAGAAGCGTAGTTATCGAGATATATCGAGATATTTAAAAGTTCCGAAGCCGCACCAACATAATAGAGATACAGAAACACCGTGGCCCCTTTCTTTGAGATAACTCTGCACTAGTGCGAGCCGCAAATGCCACTTCCAGCTTAGCTGTGCAGAAGAAGAACAACAAGAAGAAGAAATATCTCGAAATATGTCCGTCAGGACCCTTCCCTTGAGATATATCTGCAAATATCTCGGAAACGAAGCGAGCTATGGCAAAATGTTAAGAGACCTTTTTTGTAGAGAATTAAGTTTCCTACTTTTTATCTTCTATGATATTTTTTGATCAGATGCGTAGTTCTCGAGATATATCAAGATATTTAAAAGTTCCGAAGCCGCACCAACATAATAGAGATACAGAAACACCGTGGCCCCTTTCTTTGAGATAACTCTGCACTATTGCGAGCTGTAAATGCCACTTCCAGCTTAGCTGTGCAGAAGAAGAACAACAAGAAGAAGAAATATCTCGAAATATGTCCGTCAGGCCCCTTCCCTTGAGATATATCTGCAAATATCTCGGAAACGAAGCGAGCTATGGCAAAATGTTAAGAGACCTTTTTTGTAGAGAATTCTGTTTCCTACAATTTATGGTCTATGATATTTTTTGATCAGAAGCGTAGTTTTCGAGATATATCGAGATATTTAAAAGTTCCGAAGCCGCACCAACATAATAGAGATACAGAAACACCGTGGCCCCTTTCTTTGAGATAACTCTGCACTAGTGCGAGCCGCAAATGCCACTTCCAGCTTAGCTGTGCAGAAGAAGAACAACAAGAAGAAGAAATATCTCGAAATATGTCCGTCAGGCCCCTTCCCTTGAGATAAATCTGCAAATATCTCGGAAACGAAGCGAGCTATGGCCAAATGTTAAGAGACCTTTTTTGTAGAGAATTAAGTTTCCTACTTTTTATGTTCTATGATATTTTTTGATCAGATGCGTAGTTCTCGAGATATATCAAGATATTTAAAAGTTCCGAAGCCGCACCAACATAATAGAGATACAGAAACACCGTGGCCCCTTTCTTTGAGATAACTCTGCACTATTGCGAGCTGCAAATGCCACTTCCAGCTTAGCTGTGCAGAGGAAGAACAACAAGAAGAAGAAGTATCTCGAAATATGTCCGTCAGGCCCGTTCCTTTGAGATGAATCTGCAAATATCTCGGAAACGAAGCGAGCTATGTCAAAATGTTAAGAGACGTTTTTTGTAGAGAATTATGTTTCCTACAATTTATGTTCTATGATATTTTTTGATCAGAAGCGTAGTTTTCGAGATATATCGAGATATTTAAAAGTTCCGAAGCCGCACCAACATAATAGAGATACAGAAACACCGTGGCCCCTTCCTTTGAGATAACTCTGCACTATTGCGAGCTGCAAATGCCACTTCCAGCTTAGCTGTGCAGAAGAAGAACAACAAGAAGAAGAAGTATCTCGAAATATGTCCGTCAGGCCCCTTCCCTTGATATAAATCTGCAAATATCTCGGAAACGAAGAGAGCTATGGCAAAATGTTAAGAGACCTTTTTTGTAGAGAATTACGGTTCCTACTTTTTATGTTCTATGATATTTTTTGATCAGATGCGTAGTTCTCGAGATATATCAAGATATTTAAAAGTTCCGAAGCCGCACCAACATAATAGAGATACAGAAACACCGTGGCCCCTTTCTTTGAGATAACTCTGCACTGTTGCGAGCTGTAAATGCCACCTCCAGCTTAGCTGTGCAGAAGAAGAACAACAAGAAGAAGAAATATCTCGAAATATGTCCGTCAGGCCCCTGCCCTTGAGATATATCTGCAAATATCTCGGAAACGAAGCGAGCTATGGCAAAATGTTAAGAGACCTTTTTTGTAGAGAATTATGTTTCCTACAATTTATCTTCTATGATATTTTTTGATCAGAAGCGTAGTTTTCGAGATATATCGAGATATTTAAAGGTTCCGAAGCCGCACCAACATAATAGAGATACAGAAACACCGTGGCCCCTTTCTTTGAGATAACTCTGCACTAGTGCGAGCCGCAAATGCCACTTCCAGCTTAGCTGTGCAGAAGAAGAACAACAAGAAGAAGAAATATCTCGAAATATGTCCGTCAGGCCCCTTCCCTTGAGATAAATCTGCAAATATCTCGGAAACGAAGCGAGCTATGGCAAAATGTTAAGAGACCTTTTTTGTAGCGAATTATGTTTCCTACTTTTTATGTTCTATGATATTTTTTGATCAGATGCGTAGTTCTCGAGATATATCAAGATATTTAAAAGTTCCGAAGCCGCACCAACATAATAGAGATACAGAAACACCGTGGCCCCTTTCTTTGAGATAACTCTGCACTAGCGCGAGCCGCAAATGCCACTTACAGCTTAGCTGTGCAGAAGAAGAACAACGAGAAGAAGAAATATCTCGAAATATGTCCGTCAGGCCCCTTCCCTTGAGATAAATATGCAAATATCTCGGAAACGAAGCGAGCTATGGCAAAATGTTAAGCGACCTTTTTTGTAGAGAATTAAGTTTCCTACTTTTTATGTTCTATGGTATTTTTTGATCAGATGCGTAGTTCTCGAGATATATCAAGATATTTAAAAGTTCCGAAGCCCCACCAGCATAATAGAGATACAGAAACACCGTGACCCCTTTCTTTGAGATAACTCTGCACTATTGCGAGCTGCAAATGCCACTTCCAGCTTAGCTGTGCAGAGGAAGAACAACAAGAAGAAGAAATATCTCGAAATATGTCCGTCAGGCCAGTTCCTTTGAGCTGAATCTGCAAATATCTCGGAAACGAAGCGAGCTATGGCAAAATGTTAAGAGACGTTTTTTGTAGAGAATTATGTTTCCTCCAATTTAGGTTCTATGATATTTTTCGATCAGAAGCGTAGTTTTCGAGATATATCGAGATACTTAAAAGTTCCGAAGCCGCACCAACATAATAGAGATACAGAAACACCGTGGCCCCTTTCTTCGAGATAACTGTGCACTAGTGCGAGCCGCAAATGCCACTTCCAGCTTAGCTGTGCAGAAGAAGAACAACAAGAAGAAGAAATATCTCGAAATATGTCCGTCAGGCCCCTTCCCTTGAGATAAATCTGCAAATATCTCGGAAACGAAGCGAGCTATGGCAAAATGTTAAGAGACCTTTTTTGTACAGAATTATGTTTCCTACTTTTTATGTTCTATGATATTTTTTGATCAGACGCGTAGTTCTCGAGATATATCAAGATATTTAAAAGTTCCGAAGCCGCACCAACATAATAGAGATACAGAAACACCGTGGCCCCTTTCTTTGAGATATCTCTGCACTATTGCGAGCTGCAAATGCCACTTCCAGCTTAGCTGTGCAGAAGAAGAACAACAAGAAGAAGAAATATCTCGAAATATGTCCGTCAGGCCCCTTCCCTTGAGATATATCTGCAAATATCTCGGAAACGAAGCGAGCTATGGCAAAATGTTAAGAGACCTTATTTGTAGAGAATTAAGTTTCCTACTTTTTATGTTCTATGATATTTTTTGATCAGATGCGTAGTTCTCGAGATATATCAAGATATTTAAAAGTTCCGAAACCGCACCAACATAATAGAGATACAGAAACACCGTGGCCGCTTTCTTTGAGATAACTCTGCACTATTGCGAGCTGCAAATGCCACTTCCAGCTTAGCTGTGCAGAAGAAGAACAACAAGAAGAAGAAGTATCTCGAAATATGTCCGTCAGGCCCCTTCCCTTGAGATAAATCTGCAAATATCTCGGAAACGAAGAGAGCTATGGCAAAATGTTAAGAGACCTTTTTTGTAGAGAATTACGTTTCCTACTTTTTATGTTCTATGATATTTTTTGATCAGATGCGTAGTTCTCGAGATATATCAAGATATTTAAAAGTTCCGAAGCCGCACCAACATAATAGAGATACAGAAACACCGTGGCCCCTTTCTTTGAGATAACTCTGCACTGTTGCGAGCTGTAAATGCCACCTCCAGCTTAGCTGTGCAGAAGAAGAACAACAAGAAGAAGAAATATCTCGAAATATGTCCGTCAGGCCCCTGCCCTTGAGATATATCTGCAAATATCTCGGAAACGAAGCGAGCTATGGCAAAATGTTAAGAGACCTTTTTTGTAGAGAATTATGTTTCCTACTTTTTATCTTCTATGATATTTTTTGATCAGACGCGTAGTTCTCGAGATATATCAAGATATTTAAAAGTTCCGAAGCCGCACCAACATAATAGAGATACAGAAACACCGTGGCCCCTTTCTTTGAGATATCTCTGCACTATTGCGAGCTGCAAATGCCACTTCCAGCTTAGCTGTGCAGAAGAAGAACAACGAGAAGAAGAAATATTTGCGAAATATGTCCGTCAGGCCCCTTCCCTTGAGATAAATCTGCAAATATCCCGGAAACGAAGCGAGCTATGGCAAAATGTTAAGAGACCTTTTTTGTAGAGAATTAAGTTTCCTACATTTTATGTTCTATGATATTTTTTGATCAGATGCGTAGTTCTCGAGATATATCAAGATATTTAAAAGTTCCGAAGCCGCACCAACATAATAGAGATACAGAAACACCGTGGCTCCTTTCTTTGAGATAACTCTGCACTATTGCGAGCTGGAAATGCCACTTCCAGTTTAGCTGTGCAGAAGAAGAACAACAAGAAGAAGAAATATCTCGAAATATGTCCGTCAGGCCCCTTCCCTTGAGATAAATATGCAAATATCTCGGAAACGAAGCGAGCTATGGCAAAATGTTAAGCGACCTTTTTTGTAGAGAATTAAGTTTCCTACTTTTTATGTTCTATGGTATTTTTTGATCAGATGCGTAGCTCTCGAGATATATCAAGATATTTAAAAGTTCCGAAGCCCCACCAACATAATAGAGATACAGAAACACCGTGGCCCCTTTCTTTGAGATAACTCTGCACTATTGCGAGCTGCAAATGCCACTTCCAGCTTAGCTGTGCAGAGGAAGAACAACAAGAAGAAGAAATATCTCGAAATATGTCCGTCAGGCCAGTTCCTTTGAGCTGAATCTGCAAATATCTCGGAAACGAAACGAGCTATGGCAAAATGTTAAGAGACGTTTTTTGTAGAGAATTATGTTTCCTACAATTTAGGTTCTATGATATTTTTTGATCAGAAGCGTAGTTTTCGAGATATATCGAGATACTTAAAAGTTCCGAAGCCGCACCAACATAATAGAGATACAGAAACCCCGTGGCCCCTTTCTTTGAGATAACTGTGCACTAGTGCGAGCCGCAAATGCCACTTCGAGCTTAGCTGTGCAGAAGAAGAACAACAAGAAGAAGAAATATCTCGAAATATGTCCGTCAGGCCCCTTCCCTTGAGATAAATCTGCAAATATCTCGGAAACGAAGCGAGCTATGGCAAAATGTTAAGAGACCTTTTTTGTACAGAATTATGTTTCCTACTTTTTATGTTCTATGATATTTTTTGATCAGACGCGTAGTTCTCGAGATATATCAAGATATTTAAAAGTTCCGAAGTCGCACCAACATAATAGAGATACAGAAACACCGTGGCCCCTTTCTTTGAGATATCTCTGCACTATTGCGAGCTGCAAATGCCACTTCCAGCTTAGCTGTGCAGAAGAAGAACAACAAGAAGAAGAAATATCTCGAAATATGTCCGTCAGGCCCCTTCCCTTGAGATATATCTGCAAATATCTCGGAAACGAAGCGAGCTATGGCAAAATGTTAAGAGACCTTATTTGTAGAGAATTAAGTTTCCTACTTTTTATGTTCTATGATATTTTTTGATCAGATGCGTAGTTCTCGAGATATATCAAGATATTTAAAAGTTCCGAAACCGCACCAACATAATAGAGATACAGAAACACCGTGGCCGCTTTCTTTGAGATAACTCTGCACTATTGCGAGCTGCAAATGCCACTTCCAGCTTAGCTGTGCAGAAGAAGAACAACAAGAAGAAGAAGTATCTCGAAATATGTCCGTCAGGCCCCTTCCCTTGAGATAAATCTGCAAATATCTCGGAAACGAAGAGAGCTATGGCAAAATGTTAAGAGACCTTTTTTGTAGAGAATTACGTTTCCTACTTTTTATGTTCTATGATATTTTTTGATCAGATGCGTAGTTCTCGAGATATATGAAGATATTTAAAAGTTCCGAAGCCGCACCAACATAATAGAGATACAGAAACACCGTGGCCCCTTTCTTTGAGATAACTCTGCACTGTTGCGAGCTGTAAATGCCACCTCCAGCTTAGCTGTGCAGAAGAAGAACAACAAGAAGAAGAAATATCTCGAAATATGTCCGTCAGGCCCCTGCCCTTGAGATATATCTGCAAATATCTCGGAAACGAAGCGAGCTATGGCAAAATGTTAAGAGACCTTTTTTGTAGAGAATTATGTTTCCTACTTTTTATCTTCTATGATATTTTTTGATCAGACGCGTAGTTCTCGAGATATATCAAGATATTTAAAAGTTCCGAAGCCGCACCAACATAATAGAGATACAGAAATACCGTGGCCCCTTTCTTTGAGATATCTCTGCACTATTGCGAGCTGCAAATGCCACTTCCAGCTTAGCTGTGCAGAAGAAGAACAACGAGAAGAAGAAATATTTGCGAAATATGTCCGTCAGGCCCCTTCCCTTGAGATAAATCTGCAAATATCCCGGAAACGAAGCGAGCTATGGCAAAATGTTAAGAGACCTTTTTTGTAGAGAATTAAGTTTCCTACATTTTATGTTCTATGATATTTTTTGATCAGATGCGTAGTTCTCGAGATATATCAAGATATTTAAAAGTTCCGAAGCCGCACCAACATAATAGAGATACAGAAACACCGTGGCTCCTTTCTTTGAGATAACTCTGCACTATTGCGAGCTGGAAATGCCACTTCCAGTTTAGCTGTGCAGAAGAAGAACAACAAGAAGAAGAAATATCTCGAAATATGTCCGTCAGGCCCCTTCCCTTGAGATAAATATGCAAATATCTCGGAAACGAAGCGAGCTATGGCAAAATGTTAAGCGACCTTTTTTGTAGAGAATTAAGTTTCCTACTTTTTATGTTCTATGGTATTTTTTGATCAGATGCGTAGCTCTCGAGATATATCAAGATATTTAAAAGTTCCGAAGCCCCACCAACATAATAGAGATACAGAAACACCGTGGCCCCTTTCTTTGAGATAACTCTGCACTATTGCGAGCTGCAAATGCCACTTCCAGCTTAGCTGTGCAGAGGAAGAACAACAAGAAGAAGAAATATCTCGAAATATGTCCGTCAGGCCAGTTCCTTTGAGCTGAATCTGCAAATATCTCGGAAACGAAGCGAGCTATGGCAAAATGTTAAGAGACCTTTTTTGTACAGAATTATGTTTCCTACTTTTTATGTTCTATGATATTTTTTGATCAGACGCGTAGTTCTCGAGATATATCAAGATATTTAAAAGTTCCGAAGTCGCACCAACATAATAGAGATACAGAAACACCGTGGCCCCTTTCTTTGAGATATCTCTGCACTATTGCGAGCTGCAAATGCCACTTCCAGCTTAGCTGTGCAGAAGAAGAACAACAAGAAGAAGAAATATCTCGAAATATGTCCGTCAGGCCCCTTCCCTTGAGATATATCTGCAAATATCTCGGAAACGAAGCGAGCTATGGCAAAATGTTAAGAGACCTTATTTGTAGAGAATTAAGTTTCCTACTTTTTATGTTCTATGATATTTTTTGATCAGATGCGTAGTTCTCGAGATATATCAAGATATTTAAAAGTTCCGAAACCGCACCAACATAATAGAGATACAGAAACACCGTGGCCGCTTTCTTTGAGATAACTCTGCACTATTGCGAGCTGCAAATGCCACTTCCAGCTTAGCTGTGCAGAAGAAGAACAACAAGAAGAAGAAGTATCTCGAAATATGTCCGTCAGGCCCCTTCCCTTGAGATAAATCTGCAAATATCTCGGAAACGAAGAGAGCTATGGCAAAATGTTAAGAGACCTTTTTTGTAGAGAATTACGTTTCCTACTTTTTATGTTCTATGATATTTTTTGATCAGATGCGTAGTTCTCGAGATATATGAAGATATTTAAAAGTTCCGAAGCCGCACCAACATAATAGAGATACAGAAACACCGTGGCCCCTTTCTTTGAGATAACTCTGCACTGTTGCGAGCTGTAAATGCCACCTCCAGCTTAGCTGTGCAGAAGAAGAACAACAAGAAGAAGAAATATCTCGAAATATGTCCGTCAGGCCCCTGCCCTTGAGATATATCTGCAAATATCTCGGAAACGAAGCGAGCTATGGCAAAATGTTAAGAGACCTTTTTTGTAGAGAATTATGTTTCCTACTTTTTATCTTCTATGATATTTTTTGATCAGACGCGTAGTTCTCGAGATATATCAAGATATTTAAAAGTTCCGAAGCCGCACCAACATAATAGAGATACAGAAATACCGTGGCCCCTTTCTTTGAGATATCTCTGCACTATTGCGAGCTGCAAATGCCACTTCCAGCTTAGCTGTGCAGAAGAAGAACAACGAGAAGAAGAAATATTTGCGAAATATGTCCGTCAGGCCCCTTCCCTTGAGATAAATCTGCAAATATCCCGGAAACGAAGCGAGCTATGGCAAAATGTTAAGAGACCTTTTTTGTAGAGAATTAAGTTTCCTACATTTTATGTTCTATGATATTTTTTGATCAGATGCGTAGTTCTCGAGATATATCAAGATATTTAAAAGTTCCGAAGCCGCACCAACATAATAGAGATACAGAAACACCGTGGCTCCTTTCTTTGAGATAACTCTGCACTATTGCGAGCTGGAAATGCCACTTCCAGTTTAGCTGTGCAGAAGAAGAACAACAAGAAGAAGAAATATCTCGAAATATGTCCGTCAGGCCCCTTCCCTTGAGATAAATATGCAAATATCTCGGAAACGAAGCGAGCTATGGCAAAATGTTAAGCGACCTTTTTTGTAGAGAATTAAGTTTCCTACTTTTTATGTTCTATGGTATTTTTTGATCAGATGCGTAGCTCTCGAGATATATCAAGATATTTAAAAGTTCCGAAGCCCCACCAACATAATAGAGATACAGAAACACCGTGGCCCCTTTCTTTGAGATAACTCTGCACTATTGCGAGCTGCAAATGCCACTTCCAGCTTAGCTGTGCAGAGGAAGAACAACAAGAAGAAGAAATATCTCGAAATATGTCCGTCAGGCCAGTTCCTTTGAGCTGAATCTGCAAATATCTCGGAAACGAAACGAGCTATGGCAAAATGTTAAGAGACGTTTTTTGTAGAGAATTATGTTTCCTACAATTTATGTTGTATGATATTTTTTGATCAGAAGCGTAGTTTTCGAGATATATCGAGATATTTAAAAGTGGCGAAGCCGCACCAACATAATAGAGATACAGAAACCCCGTGGCCCCTTTCTTTGAGATAACTGTGCACTAGTGCGAGCCGCAAATGCCACTTCCAGCTTAGCTGTGCAGAAGAAGAACAACAAGAAGAAGAAATATCTCGAAATATGTCCGTCAGGCCCCTTCCCTTGAGATAAATCTGCAAATATCTCGGAAACGAAGCGAGCTATGGCAAAATGTTAAGAGACCTTTTTTGTACAGAATTATGTTTCCTACTTTTTATGTTCTATGATATTTTTTGATCAGACGCGTAGTTCTCGAGATATATCAAGATATTTAAAAGTTCCGAAGTCGCACCAACATAATAGAGATACAGAAACACCGTGGCCGCTTTCTTTGAGATAACTCTGCACTAGTGCGAGCCGCAAATGCCACTTCCAGCTTAGCTGTGCAGAAGAAGAACAACAAGAAGAAGAAATATCTCGAAATATGTCCGTTAGGCCCCTTCCCTTGAGATAAATCTGCAAATATCTCGGAAACGAAGCGAGCTATGGCAAAATGTTAAGAGACCTTTTTTGTACAGAATTATGTTTCCTACTTTTTATGTTCTATGATATTTTTTGATCAGGCGCGTAGTTCTCGAGATATATCAAGATATTTAAAAGTTCCGAAGCCGCACCAACATAATAGAGATACAGAAACACCGTGGCCCCTTTCTTTGAGATAACTCTGCACTATTGCGAGCTGCAAATGCCACTTCCAGCTTAGCTGTGCAGAAGAAGAACAACAAGAAGAAGAAATATCTCGAAATATGTCCGTTAGGCCCCTTCCCTTGAGATATATCTGCAAATATCTCGGAAACGAAGCGAGCTATGGCAAAATGTTAAGAGACCTTTTTTGTAGAGAATTATGTTTCCTACAATTTATGTTGTATGATATTTTTTGATCAGAAGCGTAGTTTTCGAGATATATCGAGATATTTAAAAGTTGCGAAGCCGCACCAACATAATAGAGATACAGAAACACCGTGGCCCCTTTCTTTGAGATAACTCTGCACTAGTGCGAGCCGCAAATGCCACTTCCAGCTTAGCTGTGCAGAAGAAGAACAGCAAGAAGAAGAAATATCTCGAAATATGTCCGTCAGGCCCCTTCCCTTGAGATAAATCTGCAAATATCTCGGAAACGAAGCGAGCTATGGCAAAATGTTAAGAGACCTATTTTGTACAGAATTATGTTTGCTACTTTTTATGTTCTATGATATTTTTTGATCAGATGCGTAGTTCTCGAGATATATCAAGATATTTAAAAGTTCCGAAGCCGCACCAACATAATAGAGATACAGAAACACCGTGGCTCCTTTCTTTGAGATAACTCTGCACTATTGCGAGCTGGAAATGCCACTTCCAGTTTAGCTGTGCAGAAGAAGAACAACAGGAAGAAGAAATATCTCGAAATATGTCCGTTAGGCCCCTTCCCTTGGGATAAATATGCAAATATCTCGGAAACGAAGCGAGCTATGGCAAAATGTTAAGAGACCTTTTTTGTAGAGAATTAAGTTTCCTACTTTTTATGTTCTATGATATTTTTTGATCAGATGCGTAGTTCTCGAGATATATCAAGATATTTAAAGGTTCCGAAGCCGCACCAACATAATAGAGATACAGAAACACCGTGGCCCCTTTCTTTGAGATAACTCTGCACTATTGCGAGCTGTAAATGCCACTTCCAGCTTAGCTGTGCAGGAGAAGAACAACAAGAAGAAGAAATATCTCGAAATATGTCCGTCAGGCCCCTTCCCTTGAGATAAATCTGCAAATATCTCGGAAACGAAGCGAGCTATGGCAAAATGTTAAGAGACGTTTTTTGTAGAGAATTATGTTTCCTACAATTTAGGTTCTATGATATTTTTTGATCAGAAGCGTAGTTTTCGAGATATATCGAGATACTTAAAAGTTCCGAAGCCGCACCAACATAATAGAGATACAGAAACACCGTGGCCCCTTTCTTTGAGATAACTGTGCACTGTTGCGTTCTGTAAATGCCACCTCCAGCTTAGCTGTGCAGAAGAAGAACAACAAGAAGAAGAAATATCTCGAAATATGTCCGTCAGGCCCCTGCCCTTGAGATATATCTGCAAATATCTCGGAAACGAAGCGAGCTATGGCAAAATGTTAAGAGACCTTTTTTGTAGAGAATTATGTTTCCTACAATTTATCTTCTATGATATTTTTTGATCAGAAGCGTAGTTTTCGAGATATATCGAGATATTTAAAGGTTCCGAAGCCGCACCAACATAATAGAGATACAGAAACACCGTGGCCCCTTTCTTTGAGATAACTCTGCACTAGTGCGAGCCGCAAATGCCACTTCCAGCTTAGCTGTGCAGAAGAAGAACAACAAGAAGAAGAAATATCTCGAAATATGTCCGTCAGGCCCCTTCCCTTGAGATAAATCTGCAAATATCTCGGAAACGAAGCGAGCTATGGCAAAATGTTAAGAGACCTTTTTTGTAGAGAATTAGGTTTCCTACTTTTTATGTTCTATGATATTTTTTGATCAGATGCGTAGTTCTCGAGATATACCAAGATATTTAAAAGTTCCGAAGCCGCACCAACATAATAGAGATACAGAAACACCGTGGCCCCTCTCTTTGAGATAACTCTGCACTAGCGCGAGCCGCAAATGCCACTTACAGCTTAGCTGTGCAGAAGAAGAACAACGAGAAGAAGAAATATCTCGAAATATGTCCGTCAGGCCCCTTCCCTTGAGATAAATCTGCAAATATCTCGGAAACGAAGCGAGCTATGGCAAAATGTTAAGAGACCTTTTTTGTAGAGAATTAAGTTTCCTACATTTTATGTTCTATGATATTTTTTGATCAGATGCGTAGTTCTCGAGATATATCAAGATATTTAAAAGTTCCGAAGCCGCACCAACATAATAGAGATACAGAAACACCGTGGCTCCTTTCTTTGAGATAACTCTGCACTATTGCGAGCTGGAAATGCCACTTCCAGTTTAGCTGTGCAGAAGAAGAACAACAAGAAGAAGAAATATCTCGAAATATGTCCGTTAGGCCCCTTCCCTTGGGATAAATATGCAAATATCTCGGAAACGAAGCGAGCTATGGCAAAATGTTAAGAGACCTTTTTTGTAGAGAATTAAGTTTCCTACTTTTTATGTTCTATGATATTTTTTGATCAGATGCGTAGTTCTCGAGATATATCAAGATATTTAAAGGTTCCGAAGCCGCACCAACATAATAGAGATACAGAAACACCGTGGCCCCTTTCTTTGAGATAACTCTGCACTATTGCGAGCTGTAAATGCCACTTCCAGCTTAGCTGTGCAGGAGAAGAACAACAAGAAGAAGAAATATCTCGAAATATGTCCGTCAGGCCCCTTCCCTTGAGATAAATCTGCAAATATCTCGGAAACGAAGCGAGCTATGGCAAAATGTTAAGAGACGTTTTTTGTAGAGAATTATGTTTCCTACAATTTAGGTTCTATGATATTTTTTGATCAGAAGCGTAGTTTTCGAGATATATCGAGATACTTAAAAGTTCCGAAGCCGCACCAACATAATAGAGATACAGAAACACCGTGGCCCCTTTCTTTGAGATATCTCTGCACTATTGCGAGCTGCAAATGCCACTTCCAGCTTAGCTGTGCAGAAGAAGAACAACAAGAAGAAGAAATATCTCGAAATATGTCCGTGAGGCCCCTTCCCTTGAGATAAATCTGCAAATATCTCGGAATCGAAGCGAGCTATGGCAAAATGTTAAGAGACCTTTTTTGTAGAGAATTAAGTTGCTTACTTTATATGTTCTACGATATTTTTTGATCAGATGCGTAGTTCTCGAGATATATCAAGATATTTAAAAGTTCCGAAGCCGCACCAACATAATAGAGATACAGAAACACCGTGGCCCCTTTCTTTGAGATAACTCTGCACTATTGCGAGCTGGAAATGCCACTTCCAGTTTAGCTGTGCAGAAGAAGAACAACAAGAAGAAGAAATATCTCGAAATATGTCCGTTAGGCCCCTTCCCTTGAGATATATCTGCAAATATCTCGGAAACGAAGCGAGCTATGGCAAAATGTTAAGAGACCTTTTTTGTAGAGAATTATGTTTCCTACAATTTATGTTGTATGATATTTTTTGATCAGAAGCGTAGTTTTCGAGATATATCGAGATATTTAAAAGTTGCGAAGCCGCACCAACATAATAGAGATACAGAAACACCGTGGCCCCTTTCTTTGAGATAACTCTGCACTAGTGCGAGCCGCAAATGCCACTTCCAGCTTAGCTGTGCAGAAGAAGAACAGCAAGAAGAAGAAATATCTCGAAATATGTCCGTGAGTACCCTTCCCTTGAGATAAATCTGCAAATATCTCGGAATCGAAGCGAGCTATGGCAAAATGTTAAGAGACCTTTTTTGTAGAGAATTAAGTTGCTTACTTTATATGTTCTACGATATTTTTTGATCAGATGCGTAGTTCTCGAGATATATCAAGATATTTAAAAGTTCCGAAGCCGCACCAACATAATAGAGATACAGAAACACCGTGGCCCCTTTCTTTGAGATAACTCTGCACTATTGCGAGCTGGAAATGCCACTTCCAGTTTAGCTGTGCAGAAGAAGAACAACAAGAAGAAGAAATATCTCGAAATATGTCCGTTAGGCCCCTTCCCTTGAGATATATCTGCAAATATCTCGGAAACGAAGCGAGCTATGGCAAAATGTTAAGAGACCTTTTTTGTAGAGAATTATGTTTCCTACAATTTATGTTGTATGATATTTTTTGATCAGAAGCGTAGTTTTCGAGATATATCGAGATATTTAAAAGTTGCGAAGCCGCACCAACATAATAGAGATACAGAAACACCGTGGCCCCTTTCTTTGAGATAACTCTGCACTAGTGCGAGCCGCAAATGCCACTTCCAGCTTAGCTGTGCAGAAGAAGAACAGCAAGAAGAAGAAATATCTCGAAATATGTCCGTGAGTACCCTTCCCTTGAGATAAATCTGCAAATATCTCGGAATCGAAGCGAGCTATGGCAAAATGTTAAGAGACCTTTTTTGTAGAGAATTAAGTTTCCTACTTTTTATGTTCTACGATATTTGTTGATCAGATGCGTAGTTCTCGAGATATATCAAGATATTTAAAAGTTCCGAAGCCGCACCAACATAATAGAGATACAGAAACACCGTGGCCCCTTTCTTTGAGATAACTCTGCACTAGCGCGAGCCGCAAATGCCACTTACAGCTTAGCTGTGCAGAAGAAGAACAACGAGAAGAAGAAATATCTCGAAATATGTCCGTCAGGCCCCTTCCCTTGAGATAAATCTGCAAGTATCTCGGAAACGAAGCGAGCTATGGCAAAATGTTAAGAGACCTTTTTGGTAGAGAATTAAGTTTCCTACATTTTATGTTCTATGATATTTTTTGATCAGATGCGTAGTTCTCGAGATATATCAAGATATTTAAAAGTTCCGAAGCCGCACCAACATAATAGAGATACAGAAACACCGTGGCTCCTTTCTTTGAGATAACTCTGCACTATTGCGAGCTGGAAATGCCACTTCCAGTTTAGCTGTGCAGAAGAAGAACAACAAGAAGAAGAAATATCTCGAAATATGTCCGTTAGGCCCCTTCCCTTGGGATAAATATGCAAATATCTCGGAAACGAAGCGAGCTATGGCAAAATGTTAAGAGACCTTTTTTGTAGAGAATTAAGTTTCCTCCTTTTTATGTTCTATGATATTTTTTGATCAGATGCGTAGTTCTCGAGATATATCAAGATATTTAAAGGTTCCGAAGCCGCACCAACATAATAGAGATACAGAAACACCGTGGCCCCTTTCTTTGAGATAACTCTGCACTATTGCGAGCTGTAAATGCCACTTCCAGCTTAGCTGTGCAGGAGAAGAACAACAAGAAGAAGAAATATCTCGAAATATGTCCGTCAGGCCCCTTCCCTTGAGATAAATCTGCAAATATCTCGGAAACGAAGCGAGCTATGGCAAAATGTTAAGAGACGTTTTTTGTAGAGAATTATGTTTCCTACAATTTAGGTTCTATGATATTTTTTGATCAGAAGCGTAGTTTTCGAGATATATCGAGATACTTAAAAGTTCCGAAGCCGCACCAACATAATAGAGATACAGAAACACCGTGGCCCCTTTCTTTGAGATAACTGTGCACTAGTGCGAGCCGCAAATGCCACTTCCAGCTTAGCTGTGCAGAAGAAGAACAACAAGAAGAAGAAATATCTCGAAATATGTCCGTCAGGCCCCTTCCCTTGAGATAAATCTGCAAATATCTCGGAAACGAAGCGAGCTATGGCAAAATGTTAAGAGACCTATTTTGTACAGAATTATGTTTGCTACTTTTTATGTTCTATGATATTTTTTGATCAGACGCGTAGTTCTCGAGATATATCAAGATATTTAAAAGTTCCGAAGCCGCACCAACATAATAGAGATACAGAAACACCGTGGCCCCTTTCTTTGAGATATCTCTGCACTATTGCGAGCTGCAAATGCCACTTCCAGCTTAGCTGTGCAGAAGAAGAACAACAAGAAGAAGAAATATCTCGAAATATGTCCGTGAGGCCCCTTCCCTTGAGATAAATCTGCAAATATCTCGGAAACGAAGCGAGCTATGGCAAAATGTTAAGAGACCTTATTTGTAGAGAATTAAGTTTCCTACTTTTTATGTTCTATGATATTTTTTGATCAGATGCGTAGTTCTCGAGATATATCAAGATATTTAAAAGTTCCGAAACCGCACCAACATAATAGAGATACAGAAACACCGTGGCCCCTTTCTTTGAGATAACTCTGCACTAGTGCGAGCCGCAAATGCCACTTCCAGCTTAGCTGTGCAGAAGAAGAACAACAAGAAGAAGAAATATCTCGAAATATGTCCGTTAGGCCCCTTCCCTTGAGATAAATCTGCAAATATCTCGGAAACGAAGCGAGCTATGGCAAAATGTTAAGAGACCTTTTTTGTACAGAATTATGTTTCCTACTTTTTATGTTCTATGATATTTTTTGATCAGGCGCGTAGTTCTCGAGATATATCAAGATATTTAAAAGTTCCGAAGCCGCACCAACATAATAGAGATACAGAAACACCGTGGCCCCTTTCTTTGAGATAACTCTGCACTATTGCGAGCTGCAAATGCCACTTCCAGCTTAGCTGTGCAGAAGAAGAACAACAAGAAGAAGAAATATCCCGAAATATGTCCGTGAGGCCCCTTCCCTTGAGATAAATCTGCAAATATCTCGGAAACGAAGCGAGCTATGGCAAAATGTTAAGAGACCTTTTTTGTACAGAATTATGTTTCCTACTTTTTATGTTCTATGATATTTTTTGATCAGGCGCGTAGTTCTCGAGATATATCAAGATATTTAAAAGTTCCGAAGCCGCACCAACATAATAGAGATACAGAAACACCGTGGCCCCTTTCTTTGAGATAACTCTGCACTATTGCGAGCTGCAAATGCCACTTCCAGCTTAGCTGTGCAGAAGAAGAACAACAAGAAGAAGAAGTATCTCGAAATATGTCCGTCAGGCCCCTTCCCTTGAGATAAATCTGCAAATATCTCGGAAACGAAGAGAGCTATGGCAAAATGTTAAGAGACCTTTTTTGTAGAGAATTAAGTTTCCTACTTTTTATGTTCTATGATATTTTTTGATCAGATGCGTAGTTCTCGAGATATATCAAGATATTTAAAAGTTCCGAAGCCGCACCAACATAATAGAGATACAGAAACACCGTGGCCCCTTTCTTTGAGATAACTCTGCACTGTTGCGATCTGTAAATGCCACCTCCAGCTTAGCTGTGCAGAAGAAGAACAACAAGAAGAAGAAATATCTCGAAATATGTCCGTCAGGCCCCGCCCCTTGAGATATATCTGCAAATATCTCGGAAACGAAGCGAGCTATGGCAAAATGTTAAGAGACCTTTTTTGTAGAGAATTATGTTTCCTACAATTTATCTTCTATGATATTTTTTGATCAGAAGCGTAGTTTTCGAGATATATCGAGATATTTAAAGGTTCCGAAGCCGCACCAACATAATAGAGATACAGAAACACCGTGGCCCCTTTCTTTGAGATAACTCTGCACTAGTGCGAGCCGCAAATGCCACTTCCAGCTTAGCTGTGCAGAAGAAGAACAACAAGAAGAAGAAATATCTCGAAATATGTCCGTCAGGCCCCTTCCCTTGAGATAAATCTGCAAATATCTCGGAAACCAAGCGAGCTATGGCAAAATGTTAAGAGACCTTTTTTGTAGAGAATTAGGTTTCCTACTTTTTATGTTCTATGATATTTTTTGATCAGATGCGTAGTTCTCGAGATATACCAAGATATTTAAAAGTTCCGAAGCCGCACCAACATAATAGAGATACAGAAACACCGTGGCCCCTCTCTTTGAGATAACTCTGCACTAGTGCGAGCTGCAAATGCCACTTCCAGCTTAGCTGTGCAGAGGAAGAACAACAAGAAGAAGAAGTATCTCGAAATATGTCCGTCAGGCCCGTTCCTTTGAGCTGAATCTGCAAATATCTCGGAAACGAAGCGAGCTATGGCAAAATGTTAAGAGACCTTTTTTGTAGAGAATTAAGTTTCCTACTTTTTATGTTCTATGATATTTTTCGATCAGAGGCGTAGTTCTCGAGATATATCAAGATATTTAAAAGTTCCAAAGCCGCACCAACATAATAGAGATACAGAAACACCGTGGCCCCTTTCTTTGAGATTACTCTGCACGATTGCGAGCTGGAAATGCCACTTCCAGTTTAGCTGTGCAGAAGAAGAACAACAAGAAGAAGAAATATCTCGAAATATGTCCGTCAGGACCCTTCCCTTGAGATAAATCTGCAAATATCTCGGAAACGAAGCGAGCTATTGCAAAACGTTAAGAGACCTTTTTTGTAGAGAATTAAGTTTCCTACTTTTTATGTTGTATGATATTTTTTGATCAGATGCGTAGTTCTCGAGATATATCAAGATATTTAAAAGCTCCGAAGCTGCACCAACATAATAGAGGTACAGAAACACCGTGGCCCCTTTCTTTGAGATAACTCTGCACTATTGCGAGCTGCAAATGCCACTTCCAGCTTAGCTGTGCAGAAGAAGAACAACAAGAAGAAGAAATATCTCGAAATATGTCCGTCAGGCCCCTTCCCTTGAGATAAATCTGCAAATACCTCGGAAACCAAGCGAGCTATGGCAAAATGTTAAGAGACCTTTTTTGTAGAGAATTAAGTTTCCTACTTTCTATGTTGTATGATATTTTTCGATCAGAGGCGTAGTTCTCGAGATATATCAAGATATTTAAAAGTTCCGAAGCCGCACCAATATAATAGAGATACAGAAACACCGTGGCCCCTTTCTTTGAGATAACTCTGCACTATTGCGAGCTGCAAATGCCACTTCCAGCTTAGCTGTGCAGAAGAAGAACAACAAGAAGAAGAAATATCTGGAAATATGTCCGTCAGGCCCCTTCCCTTGCGATAAATCTGCAAATATCTCGGAAACGAAGCGAGCTACGGCAAAATGTTAAGAGACCTTTTTTGTAGAAAATTAGGATTCCTACTTTTTATGTTCTATGATATTTTTTGACCAGATGCGTAGTTCTCGAGATATATCAAGATATTTAAAAGTTCCGAAGCCGCACTAACATAATAGAGATACAGAAACACCGTGGCCCCTTTCTTTGAGATAACTCTGCACTATTGCGCGCTGCAAATGCCACTTCCAGCTTAGCTGTGCAGAAGAAGAACAACAAGAAGAAGAAATATCTCGAAATATGTCCGTCAGGCCCCTTCCCTTGAGATAAATCTGCAAATATCTCGGAAACGAAGCGAGCTATGGCAAAATGTTAAGAGACCTTTTTTGTAGAGAATTATGTTTCCTACAATTTACGTTCTCTGATATTTTTTGATCAGAAGCGTAGTTTTCGAGATATATCGAGATATTTAAAAGTTCCGAAGCCGCACCAACATAATAGAGATACAGAAACACCGTGGCCCCTTTCTTTGAGATAACTCTGCACTATTGCGACCTGCAAATGCCACTTCCAGCTTAGCTGTGCAGAAGAAGAACAACAAGAAGAAGAAATATCTCGAAATATGTCCCTCAGGCCCCTTCCCTTGAGATAAATCTGCAAATATCTCGGAAACCAAGCGAGCTATGGCAAAATGTTAAGAGACCTTATTTGTAGAGAATTAAGTTTCCTACTTTTTATGTTCTACGATATTTTTTGATCAGATGCGTAGTTCTCGAGATATATCAAGATATTTAAAAGTTCCGAAGCCGCACCAACATAATAGAGATACAGAAACACCGTGGCCCCTTTCTTTGAGATAACTCTGCACTATAGCGAGCTGCAAATGCCACTTCCAGCTTAGCTGTGCAGAAGAAGAACAACAAGAAGAAGAAATATCTCGAAATATGTCCGTCAGGCCCCTTCCCTTGAGATAAATCTGCAAATATCTCGGAAACGAAGCGAGCTATGGCAAAATGTTAAGAGACCTTTTTTGTAGAGAATTAAGTTTCCTACTTTTTATGTTCTATGATATTTTTCGATCAGAGGCGTAGTTCTCGAGATATATCAAGATATTTAAAAGTTCCAAAGCCGCACCAACATAATAGAGATACAGAAACACCGTGGCCCCTTTCTTTGAGATTACTCTGCACGATTGCGAGCTGGAAATGCCACTTCCAGTTTAGCTGTGCAGAAGAAGAACAACAAGAAGAAGAAATATCTCGAAATATGTCCGTCAGGACCCTTCCCTTGAGATAAATCTGCAAATATCTCGGAAACGAAGCGAGCTATTGCAAAACGTTAAGAGACCTTTTTTGTAGAGAATTAAGTTTCCTACTTTTTATGTTGTATGATATTTTTTGATCAGATGCGTAGTTCTCGAGATATATCAAGATATTTAAAAGCTCCGAAGCTGCACCAACATAATAGAGGTACAGAAACACCGTGGCCCCTTTCTTTGAGATAACTCTGCACTATTGCGAGCTGCAAATGCCACTTCCAGCTTAGCTGTGCAGAAGAAGAACAACAAGAAGAAGAAATATCTCGAAATATGTCCGTCAGGCCCCTTCCCTTGAGATAAATCTGCAAATACCTCGGAAACCAAGCGAGCTATGGCAAAATGTTAAGAGACCTTTTTTGTAGAGAATTAAGTTTCCTACTTTCTATGTTGTATGATATTTTTCGATCAGAGGCGTAGTTCTCGAGATATATCAAGATATTTAAAAGTTCCGAAGCCGCACCAATATAATAGAGATACAGAAACACCGTGGCCCCTTTCTTTGAGATAACTCTGCACTATTGCGAGCTGCAAATGCCACTTCCAGCTTAGCTGTGCAGAAGAAGAACAACAAGAAGAAGAAATATCTGGAAATATGTCCGTCAGGCCCCTTCCCTTGCGATAAATCTGCAAATATCTCGGAAACGAAGCGAGCTACGGCAAAATGTTAAGAGACCTTTTTTGTAGAAAATTAGGATTCCTACTTTTTATGTTCTATGATATTTTTTGACCAGATGCGTAGTTCTCGAGATATATCAAGATATTTAAAAGTTCCGAAGCCGCACTAACATAATAGAGATACAGAAACACCGTGGCCCCTTTCTTTGAGATAACTCTGCACTATTGCGCGCTGCAAATGCCACTTCCAGCTTAGCTGTGCAGAAGAAGAACAACAAGAAGAAGAAATATCTCGAAATATGTCCGTCAGGCCCCTTCCCTTGAGATAAATCTGCAAATATCTCGGAAACGAAGCGAGCTATGGCAAAATGTTAAGAGACCTTTTTTGTAGAGAATTATGTTTCCTACAATTTACGTTCTCTGATATTTTTTGATCAGAAGCGTAGTTTTCGAGATATATCGAGATATTTAAAAGTTCCGAAGCCGCACCAACATAATAGAGATACAGAAACACCGTGGCCCCTTTCTTTGAGATAACTCTGCACTATTGCGACCTGCAAATGCCACTTCCAGCTTAGCTGTGCAGAAGAAGAACAACAAGAAGAAGAAATATCTCGAAATATGTCCCTCAGGCCCCTTCCCTTGAGATAAATCTGCAAATATCTCGGAAACCAAGCGAGCTATGGCAAAATGTTAAGAGACCTTATTTGTAGAGAATTAAGTTTCCTACTTTTTATGTTGTATGATATTTTTTGATCAGATGCGTAGTTCTCGAGATATATCAAGATATTTAAAAGCTCCGAAGCTGCACCAACATAATAGAGGTACAGAAACACCGTGGCCCCTTTCTTTGAGATAACTCTGCACTATTGCGAGCTGCAAATGCCACTTCCAGCTTAGCTGTGCAGAAGAAGAACAACAAGAAGAAGAAATATCTCGAAATATGTCCGTCAGGCCCCTTCCCTTGAGATAAATCTGCAAATACCTCGGAAACCAAGCGAGCTATGGCAAAATGTTAAGAGACCTTTTTTGTAGAGAATTAAGTTTCCTACTTTCTATGTTGTATGATATTTTTCGATCAGAGGCGTAGTTCTCGAGATATATCAAGATATTTAAAAGTTCCGAAGCCGCACCAATATAATAGAGATACAGAAACACCGTGGCCCCTTTCTTTGAGATAACTCTGCACTATTGCGAGCTGCAAATGCCACTTCCAGCTTAGCTGTGCAGAAGAAGAACAACAAGAAGAAGAAATATCTGGAAATATGTCCGTCAGGCCCCTTCCCTTGCGATAAATCTGCAAATATCTCGGAAACGAAGCGAGCTACGGCAAAATGTTAAGAGACCTTTTTTGTAGAAAATTAGGATTCCTACTTTTTATGTTCTATGATATTTTTTGACCAGATGCGTAGTTCTCGAGATATATCAAGATATTTAAAAGTTCCGAAGCCGCACTAACATAATAGAGATACAGAAACACCGTGGCCCCTTTCTTTGAGATAACTCTGCACTATTGCGCGCTGCAAATGCCACTTCCAGCTTAGCTGTGCAGAAGAAGAACAACAAGAAGAAGAAATATCTCGAAATATGTCCGTCAGGCCCCTTCCCTTGAGATAAATCTGCAAATATCTCGGAAACGAAGCGAGCTATGGCAAAATGTTAAGAGACCTTTTTTGTAGAGAATTATGTTTCCTACAATTTACGTTCTCTGATATTTTTTGATCAGAAGCGTAGTTTTCGAGATATATCGAGATATTTAAAAGTTCCGAAGCCGCACCAACATAATAGAGATACAGAAACACCGTGGCCCCTTTCTTTGAGATAACTCTGCACTATTGCGACCTGCAAATGCCACTTCCAGCTTAGCTGTGCAGAAGAAGAACAACAAGAAGAAGAAATATCTCGAAATATGTCCCTCAGGCCCCTTCCCTTGAGATAAATCTGCAAATATCTCGGAAACGAAGCGAGCTACGGCAAAATGTTAAGAGACCTTTTTTGTAGAAAATTAAGTTTCCTACTTTTTATGTTCTATGATATTTTTTGATCAGATGCGTAGTTCTCGAGATATATCAAGATATTTAAAAGCTCCGAAGCTGCACCAACATAATAGAGGTACAGAAACACCGTGGCCCCTTTCTTTGAGATAACTCTGCACTATTGCGAGCTGCAAATGCCACTTCCAGCTTAGCTGTGCAGAAGAAGAACAACAAGAAGAAGAAATATCTCGAAATATGTCCGTCGGGCCCTTCCCTTGAGATAAATCTGCAAATATCTCGGAAACGAAGCGAGCTATGCCAAAATGTTAAGAGACCTTATTTGTAGACAATTAAGTTTCCTACTTTTTATGTTGCATGATATTTTTTGATCAGATGCGTAGTTCTCGAGATATATCAAGATATTTAAAAGTTCCAAAGCCGCACCAACATAATAGAGATACAGAAACACCGTGGCCCCTTTCTTTGAGATTACTCTGCACGATTGCGAGCTGGAAATGCCACTTCCAGTTTAGCTGTGCAGAAGAAGAACAACAAGAAGAAGAAGTATCTCGAAATATGTCCATCAGGACCCTTCCCTTGAGATAAATCTGCAAATATCTCGGAAACGAAGCGAGCTATGGCAAAATGTTAAGAGACCTTTTTCGTAGAGAATTATGTTTCCTACAATTTATGTTCTATGATATTTTTTGATCAGAAGCGTAGTTTTGGAGATATACCGAGATATTTAAAAGTGCCGAAGCCGCACCAACATAATAGAGATACAGAAACACCGTGGCCCCTTTCTTTGGGATAACTCTGCACTATTGCGAGCTGGAAATGCCACTTCCAGTTTAGCTGTGCAGAAGAAGAACAACAAGAAGAAGAAATATCTCGAAATATGTCCGTCAGGACCCTTCCCTTGAGATAAATCTGCAAATATCTCGGAAACGAAGCGAGCTATTGCAAAACGTTAAGAGACCTTTTTTGTAGAGAAATAAGTTGCCTCCTTTTTATGTTCTATGATATTTTTTGATCAGATGCGTAGTTCTCGAGATATATCAAGATATTTAAAAGTTCCGAAGCCGCACCAACATAATAGAGATACAGAAACACCGTGGCCCCTTTCTTTGAGATAACTCTGCACTATTGCGAGCTGCAAATGCCACTTCCAGCTTAGCTGTGCAGAGGAAGAACAACAAGAAGAAGAAATATCTCGAAATATGTCCATCAGGACCCTTCCCTTGAGATAAATCTGCAAATATCTCGGAAACGAAGCGAGCTATGGCAAAATGTTAAGAGACCTTTTTCGTAGAGAATTATGTTTCCTACAATTTATGTTCTATGATATTTTTTGATCAGAAGCGTAGTTTTGGAGATATATCGAGATATTTAAAAGTGCCGAAGCCGCACCAACATAATAGAGATACAGAAACACCGTGGCCCCTTTCTTTGGGATAACTCTGCACTATTGCGAGCTGGAAATGCCACTTCCAGTTTAGCTGTGCAGAAGAAGAACAACAAGAAGAAGAAATATCTCGAAATATGTCCGTCAGGACCCTTCCCTTGAGATAAATCTGCAAATATCTCGGAAACGAAGCGAGCTATTGCAAAACGTTAAGAGACCTTTTTTGTAGAGAAATAAGTTGCCTCCTTTTTATGTTCTATGATATTTTTTGATCAGATGCGTAGTTCTCGAGATATATCAAGATATTTAAAAGTTCCGAAGCCGCACCAACATAATAGAGATACAGAAACACCGTGGCCCCTTTCTTTGAGATAACTCTGCACTATTGCGAGCTGCAAATGCCACTTCCAGCTTAGCTGTGCAGAGGAAGAACAACAAGAAGAAGAAATATCTCGAAATATGTCCGTCAGGCCAGTTCCTTTGAGCTGAATCTGCAAATATCTCGGAAACGAAGCGAGCTATGGCAAAATGTTAAGAGACCTTTTTCGTAGAGAATTATGTTTCCTACAATTTATGTTCTATGATACTTTTTGATCAGAAGCGTAGTTTTGGAGATATATCGAGATATTTAAAAGTGCCGAAGCCGCACCAACATAATAGAGATACAGAAACACCGTGGCCCCTTTCTTTGGGATAACTCTGCACTATTGCGAGCTGGAAATGCCACTTCCAGTTTAGCTGTGCAGAAGAAGAACAACAAGAAGAAGAAATATCTCGAAATATGTCCGTCAGGACCCTTCCCTTGAGATAAATCTGCAAATATCTCGGAAACGAAGCGAGCTATTGCAAAACGTTAAGAGACCTTTTTTGTAGAGAATTAAGTTTCCTACTTTTTATGTTGTATGATATTTTTTGATCAGATGCGTAGTTCTCGAGATATATCAAGATATTTAAAAGCTCCGAAGCTGCACCAACATAATAGAGGTACAGAAACACCGTGGCCCCTTTCTTTGAGATAACTCTGCACTATTGCGAGCTGCAAATGCCACTTCCAGCTTAGCTGTGCAGAAGAAGAACAACAAGAAGAAGAAATATCTCGAAATATGTCCGTCAGGCCCCTTCCCTTGAGATAAATCTGCAAATACCTCGGAAACCAAGCGAGCTATGGCAAAATGTTAAGAGACCTTTTTTGTAGAGAATTAAGTTTCCTACTTTTTATGTTGTATGATATTTTTCGATCAGAGGCGTAGTTCTCGAGATATATCAAGATATTTAAAAGTTCCGAAGCCGCACCAATATAATAGAGATACAGAAACACCGTGGCCCCTTTCTTTGAGATAACTCTGCACGATTGCGAGCTGGAAATGCCACTTCCAGTTTAGCTGTGCAGAAGAAGAACAACAAGAAGAAGAAATATCTCGAAATATGTCCATCAGGACCCTTCCCTTGAGATAAATCTGCAAATATCTCGGAAACGAAGCGAGCTATGGCAAAATGTTTAGAGACCTTTTTTGTAGAGAATTATGTTCCCTACAATTTATGTTCTATGATATTTTTTGATCAGATGCGTAGTTCTCGAGATATATCAAGATATTTAAAATTTCCGAAGCCGCACCAACATAATAGAGATACAGAAACACCGTGGCCCCTTTCTTTGCGATAACTCTGCACTATTGCGAGCTGCAAATGCCACTTCCAGCTTAGCTGTGCAGAAGAAGAACAACAAGAAGAAGAAATATCTCGAAATATGTCCGTCAGGCCCCTTCCCTTGAGATAAATCTGCAAATATCTCGGAAACGAAGCGAGCTATGCCAAAATGTTAAGAGACCTTATTTGTAGACAATTAAGTTTCCTACTTTTTATGTTGCATGATATTTTTTGATCAGATGCGTAGTTCTCGAGATATATCAAGATATTTAAAAGTTCCGAAGCTGCACCAACATAATAGAGGCGCAGAAACACCGTGGCCTCTTTCTTTGAGATAACTCTGCACTATTGCGAGCTGCAAATGCCACTTCCAGCTTAGCTGTGCAGAAGAGGAACAACAAGAAGAAGAAATATCTCGGAATATGTCCGTCAGGCCCCTTCCCTTGAGATAAATCTGCAAATATCTCGGAAACGATGCCAGCTATGGGAAAATGTTAAGAAACCTTTTTTGTAGAGGATTAAGTTTCCTACTTTTTATCTTCTATGCTATTTTTTGATCAGATGCGTAGTTCTCGAGATATATCAAGATATTTAAAAGTTCCGAAGCCGCACCAATATAATAGAGATACAGAAACACCGTGGCCCCTTTCTTTGAGATAACTCTGCACTATTGCGAGCTGCAAATGCCACTTCCAGCTTAGCTGTGCAGAAGAAGAACAACAAGAAGAAGAAATATCTCGAAATATGTCCGTCAGGCCCATTCCCTTGAGATAAATCTGCAAATACCTCGGAAACCAAGCGAGCTATGGCAAAATGTTAAGAGACCTTTTTTGTAGAGAATTAAGTTTCCTACTTTTTATGTTGTATGATATTTTTCGATCAGAGGCGTAGTTCTCGAGATATATCAAGATATTTAAAAGTTCCGAAGCTGCACCAACATAATAGAGGTGCAGAAACACCGTGGCCTCTTTCTTTGAGATAACTCTGCACTATTGCGAGCTGCAAATGCCACTTCCAGCTTAGCTGTGCAGAAGAGGAACAACAAGAAGAAGAAATATCTCGGAATATGTCCGTCAGGCCCCTTCCCTTGAGATAAATCTGCAAATATCTCGGAAACGATGCCAGCTATGGGAAAATGTTAAGAAACCTTTTTTGTAGAGGATTAAGTTTCCTACTTTTTATCTTCTATGCTATTTTTTGATCAGATGCGTAGTTCTCGAGATATATCAAGATATTTAAAAGTTCCGAAGCCGCACCAACATAATAGAGATACAGAAACACCGTGGCCCCTTTCTTTGCGATAACTCTGCACTATTGCGAGCTGTAAATGCCACTTCCAGTTTAGCTGTGCAGAAGAAGAACAACAAGAAGAAGAAATATCTCGAAATATGTCCGTTAGGCCCCTTCCCTTGAGATAAATCTGCAAATATCTCGGAAACGAAGCGAGCTATGGCAAAATGTTAACAGACTTTTTTGTAGAGAATTAAGTTTCCTACTTTTTATGTTCTATGATATTTTTTGATCAGACGCGTAGTTCTCGAGATATATCAAGATATTTAAAAGTTCCGAAGCCGCACCAACATAATAGAGATACAGAAACACCGTGGCCCCTTTCTTTGAGATAACTCTGCACTATTGCGAGCTGCAAATGCCACTTCCAGCTTAGCTGTGCAGAGGAAGAACAACAAGAAGAAGAAATATCTCGAAATATGTCCGTCAGGCCAGTTCCTTTGAGCTGAATCTGCAAATATCTCGGAAACCAAGCGAGCTATGGCAAAATGTTAAGAGACCTTTTTCGTAGAGAATTATGTTTCCTACAATTTATGTTCTATGATATTTTTTGATCAGAAGCGTAGTTTTGGAGATATATCGAGATATTTAAAAGTTCCGAAGCCGCACCAACATAATAGAGATACAGAAACACCGTGGCCCCTTTCTTTGAGATAACTCTGCACTATTGCGAGCTGCAAATGCCACTTCCAGCTTAGCTGTGCAGAAGAAGAACAACAAGAAGAAGAAATATCTCGAAATATGTCCGTCAGGCCCCGTCTCTTGAGATAAATCTGCAAATATCTCGGAAACCAAGCGAGCTATGGCAAAATGTTAAGAGACCTTTTTTGTAGAGAATTATATTTCCTACAATTTATGTTCTATGATATTTTTTGATCAGAAGCGTAGTTTTCGAGATATATCGAGATATTTAAAAGTTCCGAAGCCGCACCAACATAATAGAGATACAGAAACACCGTGGCCCCTTTCTTTGAGATAACTCTGCACTATTGCGAGCTGCAAATGCCACTTCCAGCTTAGCTGTGCAGAAGAAGAACAACAAGAAGAAGAAATATCTCGAAATATGTCCGTCAGGCCCCGTCTCTTGAGATAAATCTGCAAATATATCGGAAACGAAACGAGCTATGGCAAAATGTTCAGCGACTTTATTTGTAGAGAATTAAGTTTCCTACTTTTTACGTTCTATGATATTTTTTGATCAGATGCGTAGTTCTCGAGATATATCAAGATATTTTAAAGTTCCGAAGCCGCACCAACATAATAGAGATACAGAAACACCGTGGCCCCTTTCTTTGAGATAACTCTGCACTACTGCGAGCTGGAAATGCCACTTCCAGTTTAGCTGTGCAGAAGAAGAACAACAAGAAGAAGAAATATCTCGAAATATGTCCGTCAGGCCCCTTCCCTTGAGATAAATCTGCAAATATCTTGGAAACGAAGCGAGCTATGGCAAAATGTTAAGAGACCTTTTTTGTAGAGAATTAAGTTTCCTACTCTTTATGTTCTATGATATTTTTTGATCAGATGCGTAGTTCTCCAGATATATCAAGATATTTAAAAGTTCCGAAGCCGCACCAACATAATAGAGATACAGAAACACCGTGGCCCCTTTCTTTGAGATAACTCTGCACTATTGCGAGCTGTAAATGCCACTTCCAGCTTAGCTGTGCAGAAGAAGACCAACAAGAAGAAGAAATATCTCGAAATATGTCCGTCAGGCCCCTTCCCTTGAGATAAATCTGCAAATATCTCGGAAACGAAGCGAGCTATGGCAAAATGTTAAGAGACCTTTTTTGTAAAGAATTAAGTTTCCTACTTTTTATGTTCTATGATATTTTTTGATCAGATGCGTAGTTCTCGAGATATATCGAGATATTTAAAAGTTCCGAAGCCGCACCAACATAATAGAGATACAGAAACATCGTGGCCCATTTCTTTGGGATAACTCTGCACTATTGCGAGCTGGAAATGCCACTTCCAGTTTAGCTGTGCAGAAGAAGAACAACAAGAAGAAGAAATATCTCGAAATATGTCCGTCAGGACCCTTCCCTTGAGATAAATCTGCAAATATCTCGGAAACGAAGCGAGCTATTGCAAAACGTTAAGAGACCTTTTTTGTAGAGAATTAAGTTTCCTACTTTTTATGTTCTATGATATTTTTTGATCAGATGCGTAGTTCTCGAGATATATCAAGATATTTAAAAGGTCCGAAGCCGCACCAACATAATAGAGATACAGAAACACCGTGGCCCCTTTCTTTGAGATAACTCTGCACTATTGCGAGCTGCAAATGCCACTTCCAGCTTAGCTGTGCAGAAGAAGAACAACAAGAAGAAGAAATATCTGGAAATATGTCCGTCAGGCCCCTTCCCTTGAGATAAATCTGCAAATATCTCGGAAACGAAGCGAGCTATGGCAAAATGTTAAGAGACCTTTTTTGTAAAGAATTAAGTTTCCTACTTTTTATGTTCTATGATATTTTTTGATCAGATGCGTAGTTCTCGAGATATATCGAGATATTTAAAAGTTCCGAAGCCGCACCAACATAATAGAGATACAGAAACATCGTGGCCCATTTCTTTGGGATAACTCTGCACTATTGCGAGCTGGAAATGCCACTTCCAGTTTAGCTGTGCAGAAGAAGAACAACAAGAAGAAGAAATATCTCGAAATATGTCCGTCAGGACCCTTCCCTTGAGATAAATCTGCAAATATCTCGGAAACGAAGCGAGCTATTGCAAAACGTTAAGAGACCTTTTTTGTAGAGAATTAAGTTTCCTACTTTTTATGTTCTATGATATTTTTTGATCAGATGCGTAGTTCTCGAGATATATCAAGATATTTAAAAGGTCCGAAGCCGCACCAACATAATAGAGATACAGAAACACCGTGGCCCCTTTCTTTGAGATAACTCTGCACTATTGCGAGCTGCAAATGCCACTTCCAGCTTAGCTGTGCAGAAGAAGAACAACAAGAAGAAGAAATATCTGGAAATATGTCCGTCAGGCCCCTTCCCTTGAGATAAATCTGCAAATATCTCGGAAACGAAGCGAGCTACGGCAAAATGTTAACAGACCTTTTTTGTAGAAAATTAGGATTCCTACTTTTTATGTTCTATGATATTTTTTGAACAGATGCGTAGTTCTCGAGATATATCAAGATATTTAAAAGTTCCGAAGCCGCACCAACATAATAGAGATACAGAAACACCGTGGCCCCTTTCTTTGAGGTAACTCTGCACTATTGCGAGCTGCAAATGCCACTTCCAGCTTAGCTGTGCAGAAGAAGAACAACAAGAAGAAGAAATATCTCGAAATATGTCCCTCAGGCCCCTTCCCTTGAGATAAATCTGCAAATATCTCGGAAACCAAGCGAGCTATGGCAAAATGTTAAGAGACCTTATTTGTAGAGAATTAAGTTTCCTACTTTCTATGTTCTACGATATTTTTTGATCAGATGCGTAGTTCTCGAGATATATCAAGATATTTAAAAGTTCCGAAGCCGCACCAACATAATAGAGATACAGAAACACCGTGGCCCCTTTCTTTGAGATAACTCTGCACTATTGCGAGCTGCAAATGCCACTTCCAGCTTAGCTGTGCAGAAGAAGAACAACAAGAAGAAGAAATATCTCGAAATATGTCCGTCAGGCCCCTTCCCTTGGGATAAATCTGCAAATATCTCGGAAACGAAGCGAGCTATGGCAAAATGTTAAGAGACCTTTTTTGTAGAGATTTAAGTTTCCTACTTTTTATGTTGTATGATATTTTTTGATCAGATGCGTAGTTCTCGAGATATATCCAGATATTTAAAAGTTCCGAAGCGGCACCAACATAATAGAGATACAGAAACACCGTGGCCCCTTTCTTTGAGGTAACTCTGCACTATTGCGAGCTGCAAATGCCACTTCCAGCTTAGCTGTGCAGAAGAAGAACAACAAGAAGAAGAAATATCTCGAAATATGTCCCTCAGGCCCCTTCCCTTGAGATAAATCTGCAAATATCTCGGAAACCAAGCGAGCTATGGCAAAATGTTAAGAGACCTTATTTGTAGAGAATTAAGTTTCCTACTTTTTATGTTCTACGATATTTTTTGATCAGATGCGTAGTTCTCGAGATATATCAAGATATTTAAAAGTTCCGAAGCCGCACCAACATAATAGAGATACAGAAACAGCGTGGCCCCTTTCTTTGAGATAACTCTGCACAATTGCGCGCTGCAAATGGCACTTCCAGCTTAGCTGTGCAGAAGAAGAACAACAAGAAGAAGAAATATCTCGAAATATGTCCGTCAGGCCCCTTCCCTTGAGATAAATCTGCAAATATCTCGGAAACGAAGCGAGCTATGGCAAAATGTTAAGAGACCTTTTTTGTAGAGAATTAAGTTTCCTACTTTTTATGTTCAATGATATTTTTTGATCAGATGCGTAGTTCTCGAGATATATCCAGATATTTAAAAGTTCCGAAGCGGCACCAACATAATAGAGATACAGAAACACCGTGGCCCCTTTCCTTGAGGTAACTCTGCACTACTGCGAGCTGCAAATGCCATTTCCAGCTTAGCTGTGCAGAAGAAGAACAACAAGAAGAAGAAATATCTCGAAATATGTCCCTCAGGCCCCTTCCCTTGAGATAAATCTGCAAATATCTCGGAAACGAAGCGAGCTATGGCAAAATGTTAAGAGACCTTTTTTGTAGAGAATTATGTTTCCTACAATTTATGTTCTATGATATTTTTTTATCAGAAGCGTAGTTTTCGAGATATATCGAGATATTTAAAAGTTCCGAAGCCGCACCAACATAATAGAGATACAGAAACATCGTGGCCCCTTTCTTTGGGATAACTCTGCACTATTGCGAGCTGGAAATGCCACTTCCAGTTTAGCTGTGCAGAAGAAGAACAACAAGAAGAAGAAATATCTCGAAATATGTCCGTCAGGACCCTTCCCTTGAGATAAATCTGCAAATATCTCGGAAACGAAGCGAGCTATTGCAAAACGTTAAGAGACCTTTTTTGTAGAAAATTAAGTTTCCTACTTTTTATGTTCTATGATATTTTTTGATCACATGCGTAGTTCTCGAGATATATCAAGATATTTAAAAGTTCCGAAGCCGCACCAACATAATAGAGATACAGAAACATCGTGGCCCCTTTCTTTGTGATAACTCTGCACTATTGCGAGCTGGAAATGCCACTTCCAGTTTAGCTGTGCAGAAGAAGAACAACAAGAAGAAGAAATATCTCGAAATATGTCCGTCAGGACCCTTCCCTTGAGATAAATCTGCAAATATCTCGGAAACGAAGCGAGCTATGGCAAAATGTTAAGAGACCTTTTTTGTAGAGAATTAAGTTTCCTACTTTTTATGTTCTATGATATTTTTCGATCAGAGGCGTAGTTCTCGAGATATATCAAGATATTTAAAAGTTCCGAAGCCGCACCAACATAATAGAGATACAGAAACACCGTGGCCCCTTTCTTTGAGATTACTCTGCACGATTGCGAGCTGGAAATGCCACTTCCAGTTTAGCTGTGCAGAAGAAGAACAACAAGAAGAAGAAATATCTCGAAATATGTCCATCAGGACCCTTCCCTTGAGATAAATCTGCAAATATCTCGGAAACGAAGCGAGCTATGGCAAAATGTTAAGAGACCTTTTTCGTAGAGAATTATGTTTCCTACAATTTATGTTCTATGATATTTTTTGATCAGAAGCGTAGTTTTCGAGATATATCGAGATATTTAAAAGTGCCGAAGCCGCACCAACATAATAGAGATACAGAACCACCGTGGCCCCTTTCTTTGGGATAACTCTGCACTATTGCGAGCTGGAAATGCCACTTCCAGCTTAGCTATGCAGAAGAAGAACAACAAGAAGAAGAAATATCTCGAAATATGTCCGTCAGGCCCCTTCCCTTGAGATAAATCTGCAAATACCTCGGAAACCAAGCGAGCTATGGCAAAATGTTAAGAGACCTTTTTGGTAGAGAATTAAGTTTCCTACTTTTTATGTTCTATGATATTTTTCGATCAGAGGCGTAGTTCTCGAGATATATCAAGATATTTAAAAGTTCCGAAGCCGCACCAACATAATAGAGATACAGAAACACCGTGGCCCCTCTCTTTGAGATAACTCTGCACTATTGCGAGCTGGAAATGCCACTTCCAGTTTAGCTGTGCAGAAGAAGAACAACAAGAAGAAGAAATATCTCGAAATATGTCCATCAGGACCCTTCCCTTGAGATAAATCTGCAAATATCTCGGAAACGAAGCGAGCTATGGCAAAATGTTAAGAGACCTTTTTTGTAGAGAATTATGTTTCCTACAATTTATGTTCTATGATATTTTTTGATCAGAAGCGTAGTTTTCGAGATATATCGAGATATTTAAAAGTTCCGAAGCCGCACCAACATAATAGAGATACAGAAACATCGTGGCCCCTTTCTTTGTGATAACTCTGCACTATTGCGAGCTGGAAATGCCACTTCCAGTTTAGCTGTGCAGAAGAAGAACAACAAGAAGAAGAAATATCTCGAAATATGTCCGTCAGGACCCTTCCCTTGAGATAAATCTGCAAATATCTCGGAAACGAAGCGAGCTATGGCAAAATGTTAAGAGACCTTTTTTGTAGAGAATTAAGTTTCCTACTTTTTATGTTCTATGATATTTTTCGATCAGAGGCGTAGTTCTCGAGATATATCAAGATATTTAAAAGTTCCGAAGCCGCACCAACATAATAGAGATTCAGAAACACCGTGGCCCCTCTCTTTGAGATAACTCTGCACTATTGCGAGCTGGAAATGCCACTTCCAGTTTAGCTGTGCAGAAGAAGAACAACAAGAAGAAGAAATATCTCGAAATATGTCCATCAGGACCCTTCCCTTGAGATAAATCTGCAAATATCTCGGAAACGAAGCGAGCTATGGCAAAATGTTAAGAGACCTTTTTTGTAGAGAATTATGTTTCCTACAATTTATGTTCTATGATATTTTTTGATCAGAAGCGTAGTTTTCGAGATATATCGAGATATTTAAAAGTTCCGAAGCCGCACCAACATAATAGAGATACAGAAACATCGTGGCCCCTTTCTTTGTGATAACTCTGCACTATTGCGAGCTGGAAATGCCACTTCCAGTTTAGCTGTGCAGAAGAAGAACAACAAGAAGAAGAAATATCTCGAAATATGTCCGTCAGGACCCTTCCCTTGAGATAAATCTGCAAATATCTCGGAAACGAAGCGAGCTATGGCAAAATGTTAAGAGACCTTTTTTGTAGAGAATTAAGTTTCCTACTTTTTATGTTCTATGATATTTTTCGATCAGAGGCGTAGTTCTCGAGATATATCAAGATATTTAAAAGTTCCGAAGCCGCACCAACATAATAGAGATACAGAAACACCGTGGCCCCTCTCTTTGAGATAACTCTGCACTATTGCGAGCTGGAAATGCCACTTCCAGCTTAGCTATGCAGAAGAAGAACAACAAGAAGAAGAAATATCTCGAAATATGTCCGTCAGGCCCCTTCCCTTGAGATAAATCTGCAAATACCTCGGAAACCAAGCGAGCTATGGCAAAATGTTAAGAGACCTTTTTTGTAGAGAATTAAGTTTCCTACTTTTTATGTTCTATGATATTTTTCGATCAGAGGCGTAGTTCTCGAGATATATCAAGATATTTAAAAGTTCCGAAGCCGCACCAACATAATAGAGATACAGAAACACCGTGGCCCCTCTCTTTGAGATAACTCTGCACTATTGCGAGCTGGAAATGCCACTTCCAGTTTAGCTGTGCAGAAGAAGAACAACAAGAAGAAGAAATATCTCGAAATATGTCCCTCAGGCCCCTTCCCTTGAGATAAATCTGCAAATATCTCGGAAACCAAGCGAGCTATGGCAAAATGTTAAGAGACCTTATTTGTAGAGAATTAAGTTTCCTACTTTTTATGTTCTACGATATTTTTTGATCAGATGCGTAGTTCTCGAGATATATCAAGATATTTAAAAGTTCCGAAGCCGCACCAACATAATAGAGATACAGAAACAGCGTGGCCCCTTTCTTTGAGATAACTCTGCACAATTGCGCGCTGCAAATGGCACTTCCAGCTTAGCTGTGCAGAAGAAGAACAACAAGAAGAAGAAATATCTCGAAATATGTCCGTCAGGCCCCTTCCCTTGAGATAAATCTGCAAATATCTCGGAAACGAAGCGAGCTATGGCAAAATGTTAAGAGACCTTTTTTGTAGAGAATTAAGTTTCCTACTTTTTATGTTCTATGATATTTTTTGATCACATGCGTAGTTCTCGAGATATATCAAGATATTTAAAAGTTCCGAAGCCGCACCAACATAATAGAGATACAGAAACATCGTGGCCCCTTTCTTTGTGATAACTCTGCACTATTGCGAGCTGGAAATGCCACTTCCAGTTTAGCTGTGCAGAAGAAGAACAACAAGAAGAAGAAATATCTCGAAATATGTCCGTCAGGACCCTTCCCTTGAGATAAATCTGCAAATATCTCGGAAACGAAGCGAGCTATGGCAAAATGTTAAGAGACCTTTTTTGTAGAGAATTAAGTTTCCTACTTTTTATGTTCTATGATATTTTTCGATCAGAGGCGTAGTTCTCGAGATATATCAAGATATTTAAAAGTTCCGAAGCCGCACCAACATAATAGAGATACAGAAACACCGTGGCCCCTTTCTTTGAGATTACTCTGCACGATTGCGAGCTGGAAATGCCACTTCCAGTTTAGCTGTGCAGAAGAAGAACAACAAGAAGAAGAAATATCTCGAAATATGTCCATCAGGACCCTTCCCTTGAGATAAATCTGCAAATATCTCGGAAACGAAGCGAGCTATGGCAAAATGTTAAGAGACCTTTTTCGTAGAGAATTATGTTTCCTACAATTTATGTTCTATGATATTTTTTGATCAGAAGCGTAGTTTTCGAGATATATCGAGATATTTAAAAGTGCCGAAGCCGCACCAACATAATAGAGATACAGAACCACCGTGGCCCCTTTCTTTGGGATAACTCTGCACTATTGCGAGCTGGAAATGCCACTTCCAGCTTAGCTATGCAGAAGAAGAACAACAAGAAGAAGAAATATCTCGAAATATGTCCGTCAGGCCCCTTCCCTTGAGATAAATCTGCAAATACCTCGGAAACCAAGCGAGCTATGGCAAAATGTTAAGAGACCTTTTTTGTAGAGAATTAAGTTTCCTACTTTTTATGTTCTATGATATTTTTCGATCAGAGGCGTAGTTCTCGAGATATATCAAGATATTTAAAAGTTCCGAAGCCGCACCAACATAATAGAGATACAGAAACACCGTGGCCCCTCTCTTTGAGATAACTCTGCACTATTGCGAGCTGGAAATGCCACTTCCAGTTTAGCTGTGCAGAAGACGAACAACAAGAAGAAGAAATATCTCGAAATATGTCCATCAGGACCCTTCCCTTGAGATAAATCTGCAAATATCTCGGAAACGAAGCGAGCTATGGCAAAATGTTAAGAGACCTTTTTTGTAGAGAATTATGTTTCCTACAATTTATGTTCTATGATATTTTTTGATCAGAAGCGTAGTTTTCGAGATATATCGAGATATTTAAAAGTTCCGAAGCCGCACCAACATAATAGAGATACAGAAACATCGTGGCCCCTTTCTTTGTGATAACTCTGCACTATTGCGAGCTGGAAATGCCACTTCCAGTTTAGCTGTGCAGAAGAAGAACAACAAGAAGAAGAAATATCTCGAAATATGTCCGTCAGGACCCTTCCCTTGAGATAAATCTGCAAATATCTCGGAAACGAAGCGAGCTATGGCAAAATGTTAAGAGACCTTTTTTGTAGAGAATTAAGTTTCCTACTTTTTATGTTCTATGATATTTTTCGATCAGAGGCGTAGTTCTCGAGATATATCAAGATATTTAAAAGTTCCGAAGCCGCACCAACATAATAGAGATTCAGAAACACCGTGGCCCCTCTCTTTGAGATAACTCTGCACTATTGCGAGCTGGAAATGCCACTTCCAGTTTAGCTGTGCAGAAGAAGAACAACAAGAAGAAGAAATATCTCGAAATATGTCCATCAGGACCCTTCCCTTGAGATAAATCTGCAAATATCTCGGAAACGAAGCGAGCTATGGCAAAATGTTAAGAGACCTTTTTTGTAGAGAATTATGTTTCCTACAATTTATGTTCTATGATATTTTTTGATCAGAAGCGTAGTTTTCGAGATATATCGAGATATTTAAAAGTTCCGAAGCCGCACCAACATAATAGAGATACAGAAACATCGTGGCCCCTTTCTTTGTGATAAGTCTGCACTATTGCGAGCTGGAAATGCCACTTCCAGTTTAGCTGTGCAGAAGAAGAACAACAAGAAGAAGAAATATCTCGAAATATGTCCGTCAGGACCCTTCCCTTGAGATAAATCTGCAAATATCTCGGAAACGAAGCGAGCTATGGCAAAATGTTAAGAGACCTTTTTTGTAGAGAATTAAGTTTCCTACTTTTTATGTTCTATGATATTTTTCGATCAGAGGCGTAGTTCTCGAGATATATCAAGATATTTAAAAGTTCCGAAGCCGCACCAACATAATAGAGATACAGAAACACCGTGGCCCCTCTCTTTGAGATAACTCTGCACTATTGCGAGCTGGAAATGCCACTTCCAGCTTAGCTATGCAGAAGAAGAACAACAAGAAGAAGAAATATCTCGAAATATGTCCGTCAGGCCCCTTCCCTTGAGATAAATCTGCAAATACCTCGGAAACCAAGCGAGCTATGGCAAAATGTTAAGAGACCTTTTTTGTAGAGAATTAAGTTTCCTACTTTTTATGTTCTATGATATTTTTCGATCAGAGGCGTAGTTCTCGAGATATATCAAGATATTTAAAAGTTCCGAAGCCGCACCAACATAATAGAGATACAGAAACACCGTGGCCCCTCTCATTGAGATAACTCTGCACTATTGCGAGCTGGAAATGCCACTTCCAGTTTAGCTGTGCAGAAGAAGAACAACAAGAAGAAGAAATATCTCGAAATATGTCCATCAGGACCCTTCCCTTGAGATAAATCTGCAAATATCTCGGAAACGAAGCGAGCTATGGCAAAATGTTAAGAGACCTTTTTTGTAGAGAATTAAGTTTCCTACTTTTTATGTTCTATGATATTTTTCGATCAGAGGCGTAGTTCTCGAGATATATCAAGATATTTAAAAGTTCCGAAGCCGCACCAACATAATAGAGATACAGAAACACCGTGGCCCCTTTCTTTGAGATTACTCTGCACGATTGCGAGCTGGAAATGCCACTTCCAGTTTAGCTGTGCAGAAGAAGAACAACAAGAAGAAGAAATATCTCGAAATATGTCCATCAGGACCCTTCCCTTGAGATAAATCTGCAAATATCTCGGAAACGAAGCGAGCTATGGCAAAATGTTAAGAGACCTTTTTCGTAGAGAATTATGTTTCCTACAATTTATGTTCTATGATATTTTTTGATCAGAAGCGTAGTTTTCGAGATATATCGAGATATTTAAAAGTGCCGAAGCCGCACCAACATAATAGAGATACAGAACCACCGTGGCCCCTTTCTTTGGGATAACTCTGCACTATTGCGAGCTGGAAATGCCACTTCCAGCTTAGCTATGCAGAAGAAGAACAACAAGAAGAAGAAATATCTCGAAATATGTCCGTCAGGCCCCTTCCCTTGAGATAAATCTGCAAATACCTCGGAAACCAAGCGAGCTATGGCAAAATGTTAAGAGACCTTTTTTGTAGAGAATTAAGTTTCCTACTTTTTATGTTCTATGATATTTTTCGATCAGAGGCGTAGTTCTCGAGATATATCAAGATATTTAAAAGTTCCGAAGCCGCACCAACATAATAGAGATACAGAAACAGCGTGGCCCCTTTCTTTGAGATAACTCTGCACTATTGCGCGCTGCAAATGGCACTTCCAGCTTAGCTGTGCAGAAGAAGAACAACAAGAAGAAGAAATATCTCGAAATATGTCCGTCAGGCCCCTTCCCTTGAGATAAATCTGCAAATATCTCGGAAACGAAGCGAGCTATGGCAAAATGTTAAGAGACCTTTTTTGTAGAGAATTAAGTTTCCTACTTTTTATGTTCAATGATATTTTTTGATCAGATGCGTAGTTCTCGAGATATATCCAGATATTTAAAAGTTCCGAAGCGGCACCAACATAATAGAGATACAGAAACACCGTGGCCCCTTTCCTTGAGGTAACTCTGCACTACTGCGAGCTGCAAATGCCACTTCCAGCTTAGCTGTGCAGAAGAAGAACAACAAGAAGAAGAAATATCTCGAAATATGTCCGTCAGGCCCCTTCCCTTGAGATAAATCTGCAATTATCTCGGAAACGAAGCGAGCTATGGCAAAATCTTAAGAGACCTTTTTTGTAGAGAATTATGTTTCCTACAATTTACGTTCTCTGATATTTTTTGATCAGAAGCGTAGTTTTCGAGATATATCGAGATATTTAAAAGTTCCGAAGCCGCACCAACATAATAGAGATACAGAAACACCGTGGCCCCTTTCTTTGAGATAACTCTGCACTACTGCGAGCTGGAAATGCCACTTCCAGTTTAGCTGTGCAGAAGAAGAACAACAAGAAGAAGAAACATCTCGAAATATGTCCATCAGGACCCTTCCCTTGAGATAAATCTGCAAATATCTCGGAAACGAAGCGAGCTATGGCAAAATGTTAAGAGACCTTTTCTGTAGAGAATTATGTTTCCTACAATTTATGTTCTATGATATTTTTTGATCAGAAGCGTAGTTTTCGAGATATATCAAGATATTTAAAAGCTCCGAAGCTGCACCAACATAATAGAGGTACAGAAACACCGTGGCCCCTTTCTTTGAGATAACTCTGCACTATTGCGAGCTGCAAATGCCACTTCCAGCTTAGCTGTGCAGAAGAAGAACAACAAGAAGAAGAAATATCTCGAAATATGTCCGTCGGCCCCTTCCCTTGAGATAAATCTGCAAATATCTCGGAAACGAAGCGAGCTATGGCAAAATGTTAAGAGACCTTTTTTGTAGAGAATTAAGTTTCCTACTTTTTATGTTCTATGATATTTTTCGATCAGAGGCGTAGTTCTCGAGATATATCAAGATATTTAAAAGTTCCGAAGCCGCACCAACATAATAGAGATACAGAAACACCGTGGCCCCTTTCTTTGAGATTACTCTGCACGATTGCGAGCTGGAAATGCCACTTCCAGTTTAGCTGTGCAGAAGAAGAACAACAAGAAGAAGAAATATCTCGAAATATGTCCATCAGGACCCTTCCCTTGAGATAAATCTGCAAATATCTCGGAAACGAAGCGAGCTATGGCAAAATGTTAAGAGACCTTTTTCGTAGAGAATCATGTTTCCTACAATTTATGTTCTATGATATTTTTTGATCAGAAGCGTAGTTTTCGAGATATATCGAGATATTTAAAAGTGCCGAAGCCGCACCAACATAATAGAGATACAGAAACACCGTGGCCCCTTTCTTTGGGATAACTCTGCACTATTGCGAGCTGGAAATGCCACTTCCAGCTTAGCTATGCAGAAGAAGAACAACAAGAAGAAGAAATATCTCGAAATATGTCCGTCAGGCCCCTTCCCTTGAGATAAATCTGCAAATACCTCGGAAACCAAGCGAGCTATGGCAAAATGTTAAGAGACCTTTTTTGTAGAGAATTAAGTTTCCTACTTTTTATGTTCTATGATATTTTTCGATCAGAGGCGTAGTTCTCGACATATATCAAGATATTTAAAAGTTCCGAAGCCGCACCAACATAATAGAGATACAGAAACACCGTGGCCCCTCTCTTTGAGATAACTCTGCACAATTGCGAGCTGCAAATGCCACTTCCAGCTTAGCTGTGCAGAAGAAGAACAACAAGAAGAAGAAACATCTCGAAATATGTCCGCCAGGCCCCTTCCCTTGAGATAAATCGGCAAGTATCTCGGAAATGAAGCGAGCTATGGCAAAATGTTAAGAGACCTTTTTTGTAGAGAATTATGTTTCCTACAATTTATGTTCTATGATATTTTTTGATCAGATGCGTAGTTCTCGAGATATATCAAGATATTTAAAAGTTCCGAAGCCGCACCAACATAATAGAGATACAGAAACACCGTGGCCCCTCTCTTTGGGATAACTCTGCACTATTGCGAGCTGGAAATGCCACTTCCAGTTTAGCTGTGCAGAAGAAGAACAACAAGAAGAAGAAATATCTCGAAATATGTCCATCAGGACCCTTCCCTTGAGATAAATCTGCAAATATCTCGGAAACGAAGCGAGCTATGGCAAAATGTTAAGAGACCTTTTTTGTAGAGAATTATGTTTCCTACAATTTATGTTCTATGATATTTCTTGATCAGAAGCGTAGTTTTCGAGATATATCGAGATATTTAAAAGTTCCGAAGCCGCACCAACATAATAGAGATACAGAAACACCGTGGCCCCTCTCTTTGAGATAACTCTGCACAATTGCGAGCTGCAAATGCCACTTCCAGCTTAGCTGTGCAGAAGCAGAACAACAAGAAGAAGAAATATCTCGAAATATGTCCGTCAGGCCCCTTCCCTTGAGATAAATCGGCAAGTATCTCGGAAACGAAGCGAGCTATGGCAAAATGTTAAGAGACCTTTTTTGTAGAGAATTATGTTTCCTACAATTTATGTTCTATGATATTTTTTGATCAGATGCGTAGTTCTCGAGATATATCAAGATATTTAAAAGTTCCGAAGCCGCACCAACATAATAGAGATACAGAAACACCGTGGCCCCTCTCTTTGAGATAACTCTGCACTATTGCGAGCTGGAAATGCCACTTCCAGTTTAGCTGTGCAGAAGAAGAACAACAAGAAGAAGAAATATCTCGAAATATGTCCATCAGGACCCTTCCCTTGAGATAAATCTGCAAATATCTCGGAAACGAAGCGAGCTATGGCAAAATGTTAAGAGACCTTTTTTGTAGAGAATTATGTTTCCTACAATTTATGTTCTATGATATTTTTTGATCAGAAGCGTAGTTTTCGAGATATATCGAGATATTTAAAAGTTCCGAAGCCGCACCAACATAATAGAGATACAGAAACATCGTGGCCCCTTTCTTTGTGATAACTCTGCACTATTGCGAGCTGGAAATGCCACTTCCAGTTTAGCTGTGCAGAAGAAGAACAACAAGAAGAAGAAATATCTCGAAATATGTCCGTCAGGACCCTTCCCTTGAGATAAATCTGCAAATATCTCGGAAACGAAGCGAGCTATGGCAAAATGTTAAGAGACCTTTTTTGTAGAGAATTAAGTTTCCTACTTTTTATGTTCTATGATATTTTTCGATCAGAGGCGTAGTTCTCGAGATATATCAAGATATTTAAAAGTTCCGAAGCCGCACCAACATAATAGAGATACAGAAACACCGTGGCCCCTTTCTTTGAGATTACTCTGCACGATTGCGAGCTGGAAATGCCACTTCCAGTTTAGCTGTGCAGAAGAAGAACAACAAGAAGAAGAAATATCTCGAAATATGTCCATCAGGACCCTTCCCTTGAGATAAATCTGCAAATATCTCGGAAACGAAGCGAGCTATGGCAAAATGTTAAGAGACCTTTTTCGTAGAGAATTATGTTTCCTACAATTTATGTTCTATGATATTTTTTGATCAGAAGCGTAGTTTTCGAGATATATCGAGATATTTAAAAGTGCCGAAGCCGCACCAACATAATAGAGATACAGAACCACCGTGGCCCCTTTCTTTGGGATAACTCTGCACTATTGCGAGCTGGAAATGCCACTTCCAGCTTAGCTATGCAGAAGAAGAACAACAAGAAGAAGAAATATCTCGAAATATGTCCGTCAGGCCCCTTCCCTTGAGATAAATCTGCAAATACCTCGGAAACCAAGCGAGCTATGGCAAAATGTTAAGAGACCTTTTTTGTAGAGAATTAAGTTTCCTACTTTTTATGTTCTATGATATTTTTCGATCAGAGGCGTAGTTCTCGAGATATATCAAGATATTTAAAAGTTCCGAAGCCGCACCAACATAATAGAGATACAGAAACACCGTGGCCCCTTTCTTTGAGATAACTCTGCACGATTGCGAGCTGGAAATGCCACTTCCAGCTTAGCTGTGCAGAAGAAGAACAACAAGAAGAAGAAATATCTCGAAATATGTCCGTCAGGCCCCTTCCCTTGAGATAAATCTGCAAATATCTCGGAAACGAAGCGAGCTATGCCAAAATGTTAAGAGACCTTATTTGTAGACAATTAAGTTTCCTACTTTTTATGTTCTATGATATTTTTTGATCAGATGCGTAGTTCTCGAGATATATCAAGATATTTAAAAGTTCCGAAGCTGCACCAACATAATAGAGGTGCAGAAACACCGTGGCCTCTTTCTTTGAGATAACTCTGCACTATTGCGAGCTGCAAATGCCACTTCCAGCTTAGCTGTGCAGAAGAGGAACAACAAGAAGAAGAAATATCTCGGAATATGTCCGTCAGGCCCCTTCCCTTGAGATAAATCTGCAAATATCTCGGAAACGATGCCAGCTATGGGAAAATGTTAAGAAACCTTTTTTGTAGAGAATTAAGTTTCCTACTTTTTATCTTCTATGATATTTTTTGATCAGATGCGTAGTTCTCGAGATATATCAAGATATTTAAAAGTTCCGAAGCCGCACCAACATAATAGAGATACAGAAACACCGTGGCCCCTTTCTTTGAGATAACTATGCACTATTGCGAGCTGCAAATGCCACTTCCAGCTTAGCTGTGCAGAAGAAGAACAACAAGAAGAAGAAATATCTCGAAATATGTCCGTCAGGCCCCTTACCTTGAGATAAATCTGCAAATATCTCGGAAACGAAGCGAGCTATGGCAAAATGTTAAGAGACCTTTTTTGTAGAGAATTAAGTTTCCTACTTTTTATCTTCTATGATATTTTCTGACCAGATTCGTAGTTCTCGACATATATCAAGATATTTAAAAGTTCCGAAGCCGTACCAACATAATAGAGATACAGAAACACCGTGGCCCCTTTCTTTGAGATAACTATGCACTATTGCGAGCTGCAAATGCCACTTCCAGCTTAGCTGTGCAGAAGAAGAACAACAAGAAGAAGAAATATCTCGAAATATGTCCGTCAGGCCCCTTACCTTGAGATAAATCTGCAAATATCTCGGAAACGAAGCGAGCTATGGCAAAATGTTAAGAGACCTTTTTTGTAGAGAATTAAGTTTCCTACTTTTTATCTTCTATGATATTTTCTGACCAGATTCGTAGTTCTCGACATATATCGAGATATTTAAAAGTTCCGAAGCCGCACCAACATAATAGAGATACAGAAACACCGTGGCCCCTTTCTTTGAGATAACTCTGCACTACTGCGAGCTGGAAATGCCACTTCCAGTTTAGCTGTGCAGAAGAAGAACAACAAGAAGAAGAAACATCTCGAAATATGTCCATCAGGACCCTTCCCTTGAGATAAATCTGCAAATATCTCGGAAACGAAGCGAGCTATGGCAAAATGTTAAGAGACCTTTTCTGTAGAGAATTATGTTTCCTACAATTTATGTTCTATGATATTTTTTGATCAGAAGCGTAGTTTTCGAGATATATCAAGATATTTAAAAGCTCCGAAGCTGCACCAACATAATAGAGGTACAGAAACACCGTGGCCCCTTTCTTTGAGATAACTCTGCACTATTGCGAGCTGCAAATGCCACTTCCAGCTTAGCTGTGCAGAAGAAGAACAACAAGAAGAAGAAATATCTCGAAATATGTCCGTCGGCCCCTTCCCTTGAGATAAATCTGCAAATATCTCGGAAACGAAGCGAGCTATGGCAAAATGTTAAGAGACCTTTTTTGTAGAGAATTAAGTTTCCTACTTTTTATGTTCTATGATATTTTTCGATCAGAGGCGTAGTTCTCGAGATATATCAAGATATTTAAAAGTTCCGAAGCCGCACCAACATAATAGAGATACAGAAACACCGTGGCCCCTTTCTTTGAGATTACTCTGCACGATTGCGAGCTGGAAATGCCACTTCCAGTTTAGCTGTGCAGAAGAAGAACAACAAGAAGAAGAAATATCTCGAAATATGTCCATCAGGACCCTTCCCTTGAGATAAATCTGCAAATATCTCGGAAACGAAGCGAGCTATGGCAAAATGTTAAGAGACCTTTTTCGTAGAGAATCATGTTTCCTACAATTTATGTTCTATGATATTTTTTGATCAGAAGCGTAGTTTTCGAGATATATCGAGATATTTAAAAGTGCCGAAGCCGCACCAACATAATAGAGATACAGAAACACCGTGGCCCCTTTCTTTGGGATAACTCTGCACTATTGCGAGCTGGAAATGCCACTTCCAGCTTAGCTATGCAGAAGAAGAACAACAAGAAGAAGAAATATCTCGAAATATGTCCGTCAGGCCCCTTCCCTTGAGATAAATCTGCAAATACCTCGGAAACCAAGCGAGCTATGGCAAAATGTTAAGAGACCTTTTTTGTAGAGAATTAAGTTTCCTACTTTTTATGTTCTATGATATTTTTCGATCAGAGGCGTAGTTCTCGACATATATCAAGATATTTAAAAGTTCCGAAGCCGCACCAACATAATAGAGATACAGAAACACCGTGGCCCCTCTCTTTGAGATAACTCTGCACAATTGCGAGCTGCAAATGCCACTTCCAGCTTAGCTGTGCAGAAGAAGAACAACAAGAAGAAGAAACATCTCGAAATATGTCCGCCAGGCCCCTTCCCTTGAGATAAATCGGCAAGTATCTCGGAAACGAAGCGAGCTATGGCAAAATGTTAAGAGACCTTTTTTGTAGAGAATTATGTTTCCTACAATTTATGTTCTATGATATTTTTTGATCAGATGCGTAGTTCTCGAGATATATCAAGATATTTAAAAGTTCCGAAGCCGCACCAACATAATAGAGATACAGAAACACCGTGGCCCCTCTCTTTGGGATAACTCTGCACTATTGCGAGCTGGAAATGCCACTTCCAGTTTAGCTGTGCAGAAGAAGAACAACAAGAAGAAGAAATATCTCGAAATATGTCCATCAGGACCCTTCCCTTGAGATAAATCTGCAAATATCTCGGAAACGAAGCGAGCTATGGCAAAATGTTAAGAGACCTTTTTTGTAGAGAATTATGTTTCCTACAATTTATGTTCTATGATATTTCTTGATCAGAAGCGTAGTTTTCGAGATATATCGAGATATTTAAAAGTTCCGAAGCCGCACCAACATAATAGAGATACAGAAACACCGTGGCCCCTCTCTTTGAGATAACTCTGCACAATTGCGAGCTGCAAATGCCACTTCCAGCTTAGCTGTGCAGAAGCAGAACAACAAGAAGAAGAAATATCTCGAAATATGTCCGTCAGGCCCCTTCCCTTGAGATAAATCGGCAAGTATCTCGGAAACGAAGCGAGCTATGGCAAAATGTTAAGAGACCTTTTTTGTAGAGAATTATGTTTCCTACAATTTATGTTCTATGATATTTTTTGATCAGATGCGTAGTTCTCGAGATATATCAAGATATTTAAAAGTTCCGAAGCCGCACCAACATAATAGAGATACAGAAACACCGTGGCCCCTCTCTTTGAGATAACTCTGCACTATTGCGAGCTGGAAATGCCACTTCCAGTTTAGCTGTGCAGAAGAAGAACAACAAGAAGAAGAAATATCTCGAAATATGTCCATCAGGACCCTTCCCTTGAGATAAATCTGCAAATATCTCGGAAACGAAGCGAGCTATGGCAAAATGTTAAGAGACCTTTTTTGTAGAGAATTATGTTTCCTACAATTTATGTTCTATGATATTTTTTGATCAGAAGCGTAGTTTTCGAGATATATCGAGATATTTAAAAGTTCCGAAGCCGCACCAACATAATAGAGATACAGAAACATCGTGGCCCCTTTCTTTGTGATAACTCTGCACTATTGCGAGCTGGAAATGCCACTTCCAGTTTAGCTGTGCAGAAGAAGAACAACAAGAAGAAGAAATATCTCGAAATATGTCCGTCAGGACCCTTCCCTTGAGATAAATCTGCAAATATCTCGGAAACGAAGCGAGCTATGGCAAAATGTTAAGAGACCTTTTTTGTAGAGAATTAAGTTTCCTACTTTTTATGTTCTATGATATTTTTCGATCAGAGGCGTAGTTCTCGAGATATATCAAGATATTTAAAAGTTCCGAAGCCGCACCAACATAATAGAGATACAGAAACACCGTGGCCCCTTTCTTTGAGATTACTCTGCACGATTGCGAGCTGGAAATGCCACTTCCAGTTTAGCTGTGCAGAAGAAGAACAACAAGAAGAAGAAATATCTCGAAATATGTCCATCAGGACCCTTCCCTTGAGATAAATCTGCAAATATCTCGGAAACGAAGCGAGCTATGGCAAAATGTTAAGAGACCTTTTTCGTAGAGAATTATGTTTCCTACAATTTATGTTCTATGATATTTTTTGATCAGAAGCGTAGTTTTCGAGATATATCGAGATATTTAAAAGTGCCGAAGCCGCACCAACATAATAGAGATACAGAACCACCGTGGCCCCTTTCTTTGGGATAACTCTGCACTATTGCGAGCTGGAAATGCCACTTCCAGCTTAGCTATGCAGAAGAAGAACAACAAGAAGAAGAAATATCTCGAAATATGTCCGTCAGGCCCCTTCCCTTGAGATAAATCTGCAAATACCTCGGAAACCAAGCGAGCTATGGCAAAATGTTAAGAGACCTTTTTTGTAGAGAATTAAGTTTCCTACTTTTTATGTTCTATGATATTTTTCGATCAGAGGCGTAGTTCTCGAGATATATCAAGATATTTAAAAGTTCCGAAGCCGCACCAACATAATAGAGATACAGAAACACCGTGGCCCCTTTCTTTGAGATAACTCTGCACGATTGCGAGCTGGAAATGCCACTTCCAGCTTAGCTGTGCAGAAGAAGAACAACAAGAAGAAGAAATATCTCGAAATATGTCCGTCAGGCCCCTTCCCTTGAGATAAATCTGCAAATATCTCGGAAACGAAGCGAGCTATGCCAAAATGTTAAGAGACCTTATTTGTAGACAATTAAGTTTCCTACTTTTTATGTTCTATGATATTTTTTGATCAGATGCGTAGTTCTCGAGATATATCAAGATATTTAAAAGTTCCGAAGCTGCACCAACATAATAGAGGTGCAGAAACACCGTGGCCTCTTTCTTTGAGATAACTCTGCACTATTGCGAGCTGCAAATGCCACTTCCAGCTTAGCTGTGCAGAAGAGGAACAACAAGAAGAAGAAATATCTCGGAATATGTCCGTCAGGCCCCTTCCCTTGAGATAAATCTGCAAATATCTCGGAAACGATGCCAGCTATGGGAAAATGTTAAGAAACCTTTTTTGTAGAGAATTAAGTTTCCTACTTTTTATCTTCTATGATATTTTTTGATCAGATGCGTAGTTCTCGAGATATATCAAGATATTTAAAAGTTCCGAAGCCGCACCAACATAATAGAGATACAGAAACACCGTGGCCCCTTTCTTTGAGATAACTATGCACTATTGCGAGCTGCAAATGCCACTTCCAGCTTAGCTGTGCAGAAGAAGAACAACAAGAAGAAGAAATATCTCGAAATATGTCCGTCAGGCCCCTTACCTTGAGATAAATCTGCAAATATCTCGGAAACGAAGCGAGCTATGGCAAAATGTTAAGAGACCTTTTTTGTAGAGAATTAAGTTTCCTACTTTTTATCTTCTATGATATTTTCTGACCAGATTCGTAGTTCTCGACATATATCAAGATATTTAAAAGTTCCGAAGCCGCACCAACATAATAGAGATACAGAAACACCGTGGCCCCTTTCTTTGAGATAACTATGCACTATTGCGAGCTGCAAATGCCACTTCCAGCTTAGCTGTGCAGAAGAAGAACAACAAGAAGAAGAAATATCTCGAAATATGTCCGTCAGGCCCCTTACCTTGAGATAAATCTGCAAATATCTCGGAAACGAAGCGAGCTATGGCAAAATGTTAAGAGACCTTTTTTGTAGAGAATTAAGTTTCCTACTTTTTATCTTCTATGATATTTTCTGACCAGATTCGTAGTTCTCGACATATATCAAGATATTTAAAAGTTCCGAAGCCGCACCAACATAATAGAGATACAGAAACACCGTGGCCCCTCTCTTTGAGATAACTCTGCACAATTGCGAGCTGCAAATGCCACTTCCAGCTTAGCTGTGCAGAAGAAGAACAACAAGAAGAAGAAATATCTCGAAATATGTCCGTCAGGCCCCTTCCCTTGAGATAAATCGGCAAGTATCTCGGAAACGAAGCGAGCTATGGCAAAATGTTAAGAGACCTTTTTTGTAGAGAATTATGTTTCCTACAATTTATGTTCTATGATATTTTTTGATCAGATGCGTAGTTCTCGAGATATATCAAGATATTTAAAAGTTCCGAAGCCGCACCAACATAATAGAGATACAGAAACACCGTGGCCCCTCTCTTTGAGATAACTCTGCACTATTGCGAGCTGGAAATGCCACTTCCAGTTTAGCTGTGCAGGAGAAGAACAACAAGAAGAAGAAATATATCGAAATATGTCCATCAGGACCCTTCCCTTGAGATATATCTGCAAATATCTCGGAAACGAAGCGAGCTATGGCAAAATGTTAAGATACCTTTTTTGTAGAGAATTATGTTTCCTACAATTTATGTTCTATGATATTTTTTGATCAGAAGCGTAGTTTTCGAGATATATCGAGATATTTAAAAGTTCCGAAGCCGCACCAACATAATAGAGATACAGAAACATCGTGGCCCCTTTCTTTGGGATAACTCTGCACTATTGCGAGCTGGAAATGCCACTTCCAGTTTAGCTGTGCAGAAGAAGAACAACAACAAGAAGAAATATCTCGAAATATGTCCGTCAGGACCCTTCCCTTGAGATAAATCTGCAAATATCTCGGAAACGAAGCGAGCTATGGCAAAATGTTAAGAGACCTTTTTTGTAGAGAATTAAGTTTCCTACTTTTTATGTTCTATGATATTTTTTGATCAGATGCGTAGTTCTCGAGATATATCAAGATATTTAAAAGTTCCGAAGCCGCACCAACATAATAGAGATACAGAAACACCGTGGCCCCTTTCTTTGCGATAACTCTGCACTATTGCGAGCTGCAAATGCCACTTCCAGCTTAGCTGTGCAGAAGAAGAACAACAAGAAGAAGAAATATCTCGAAATATGTCCGTCAGGCCCCTTCCCTTGAGATAAATCTGCAAATATCTCGGAAACGAAGCGAGCTATGCCAAAATGTTAAGAGACCTTATTTGTAGACAATTAAGTTTGCTACTTTTTATGTTCTATGATATTTTTTGATCAGATGCGTAGTTCTCGAGATATATCAAGATATTTAAAAGTTCCGAAGCTGCACCAACATAATAGAGGTGCAGAAACACCGTGGCCTCTTTCTTTGAGATAACTCTGCACTATTGCGAGCTGCAAATGCCACTTCCAGCTTAGCTGTGCAGAAGAGGACAACAAGAAGAAGAAATATCTCGGAATATGTCCGTCAGGCCCCTTCCCTTGAGATACATCTGCAAATATCTCGGAAACGATGCCAGCTATGGGAAAATGTTAAGAAACCTTTTTTGTAGAGAATTAGGTTTCCTACTTTTTATCTTCTATGATATTTTTTGATCAGATGCGTAGTTCTCGAGATATATCAAGATATTTAAAAGTTCCGAAGCCGCACCAACATAATAGAGATACAGAAACCCCGGGCCCCTTTCTTTGAGATAACTATGCACTATTGCGAGCTGCAAATGCCACTTCCAGCTTAGCTGTGCAAAAGAAGAACAACAAGAAGAAGAAATATCTCGAAATATGTCCGTCAGGCCCCTTACCTTGAGATAAATCTGCAAATATCTCGGAAACGAAGCGAGCTATGGCAAAATGTTAAGAGACCTTTTTTGTAGAGAATTAAGTTTCCTACTTTTTATCTTCTATGATATTTTCTGACCAGATTCGTAGTTCTCGACATATATCAAGATATTTAAAAGTTCCGAAGCCGCACCAACATAATAGAGATACAGAAACACCGTGGCCCCTCTCTTTGAGATAACTCTGCACAATTGCGAGCTGCAAATGCCACTTCCAGCTTAGCTGTGCAGAAGAAGAACAACAAGAAGAAGAAATATCTCGAAATATGTCCGTCAGGCCCCTTCCCTTGAGATAAATCGGCAAGTATCTCGGAAACGAAGCGAGCTATGGCAAAATGTTAAGAGACCTTTTTTGTAGAGAATTATGTTTCCTACAATTTATGTCCTATAATATTTTTTGATCAGATGCGTAGTTCTCGAGATATATCAAGATATTTAAAAGTTCCGAAGCCGCACCAACATAATAGAGATACAGAAACACCGTGGCCCCTCTCTTTGAGATAACTCTGCACTATTGCGAGCTGGAAATGCCACTTCCAGCTTAGCTGTGCAGAAGAAGAACAACAAGAAGAAGAAATATCTCGAAATATGTCCGTCAGGCCCCTTACCTTGGGATAAATCTGCAAATATCTCGGAAACGAAGCGAGCTATGGCAAAATGTTAAGAGACCTTTTTTGTAGAGAATTAAGTTTCCTACTTTTTATCTTCTATGATATTTTCTGACCAGATTCGTAGTTCTCGACATATATCAAGATATTTAAAAGTTCCGAAGCCGCACCAACATAATAGAGATACAGAAACACCGTGGCCCCTCTCTTTGAGATAACTCTGCACTATTGCGAGCTGGAAATGCCACTTCCAGTTTAGCTGTGCAGAAGAAGAACAACAAGAAGAAGAAATATCTCGAAATATGTCCATCAGGACCCTTCCCTTGAGATAAATCTGCAAATATCTCGGAAACGAAGCGAGCTATGGCAAAATGTTAAGAGACCTTTTTTGTAGAGAATTATGTTTCCTACAATTTATGTTCTATGATATTTTTTGATCAGAAGCGTAGTTTTCGAGATATATCGAGATATTTAAAAGTTCCGAAGCCGCACCAACATAATAGAGATACAGAAACATCGTGGCCCCTTTCTTTGGGATAACTCTGCACTATTGCGAGCTGGAAATGCCACTTCCAGTTTAGCTGTGCAGAAGAAGAACAACAAGAAGAAGAAATATCTCGAAATATGTCCGTCAGGACCCTTCCCTTGAGATAAATCTGCAAATATCTCGGAAACGAAGCGAGCGATTGCAAAACGTTAAGAGACCTTTTTTGTAGAGAATTAAGTTTCCTACTTTTTATGTTCTATGATATTTTTTGATCACATGCGTAGTTCTCGAGATATATCAAGATATTTAAAAGTTCCGAAGCCGCACCAACATAATAGAGATACAGAAACACCGTGGCCCCTTTCTTTGAGATAACTCTGCACTATTGCGAGCTGCAAATGCCACTTCCAGCTTAGCTGTGCAGAAGAAGAACAACAAGAAGAAGAAATATCTGGAAATATGTCCGTCAGGCCCCTTCCCTTGAGATAAATCTGCAAATATCTCGGAAACGAAGCGAGCTACGGCAAAATGTTAAGAGACCTTTTTTGTAGAAAATTAGGATTCCTACTTTTTATGTTCTATGATATTTTTTGAACAGATGCGTAGTTCTCGAGATATATCAAGATATTTAGAAGTTCCGAAGCCGCACCAACATAATAGAGATACAGAAACAGCGTGGCCCCTTTCTTTGAGATAACTCTGCACTATTGCGCGCTGCAAATGGCACTTCCAGCTTAGCTGTGCAGAAGAAGAACAACAAGAAGAAGAAATACCTCGAAATATGTCCGTCAGGCCCCTTCCCTTGAGATAAATCTGCAAATATCTCGGAAACGAAGCGAGCTATGGCAAAATCTTAAGAGACCTTTTTTGTAGAGAATTAAGTTTCCTACTTTTTATGTTCAATGATATTTTTTGATCAGATGCGTAGTTCTCGAGATATATCCAGATATTTAAAAGCTCCGAAGCGGCACCAACATAATAGAGATACAGAAACACCGTGGCCCCTTTCCTTGAGGTAACTCTGCACTACTGCGAGCTGCAAATGCCACTTCCAGCTTAGCTGTGCAGAAGAAGAACAACAAGAAGAAGAAATATCTCGAAATATGTCCCTCAGGCCCCTTCCCTTGAGATAAATCTGCAAATATCTCGGAAACCAAGCGAGCTATGGCAAAATGTTAAGAGACCTTTTTCGTAGAGAATTATGTTTCCAACAATTTATGTTCTATGATATTTTTTGATCAGAAGCGTAGTTTTCGAGATATATCGAGATATTTAAAAGTGCCGAAGCCGCACCAACATAATAGAGATACAGAAACACCGTGGCCCCTTTCTTTGGGATAACTCTGCACTATTGCGAGCTGGAAATGCCACTTCCAGCTTAGCTATGCAGAAGAAGAACAACAAGAAGAAGAAATATCTCGAAATATGTCCGTCAGGCCCCTTCCCTTGTGATAAATCTGCAAATATCTCGGAAACGAAGCGAGCTATGGCAAAATCTTAAGAGACCTTTTTTGTAGAGAATTAAGTTTCCTACTTTTTATGTTCAATGATATTTTTTGATCAAATGCGTAGTTCTCGAGATATATCCAGATATTTAAAAGTTCCGAAGCGGCACCAACATAATAGAGATACAGAAACACCGTGGCCCCTTTCCTTGAGGTAACTCTGCACTACTGCGAGCTGCAAATGCCACTTCCAGCTTAGCTGTGCAGAAGAAGAACAACAAGAAGAAGAAATATCTCGAAATATGTCCCTCAGGCCCCTTCCCTTGAGATAAATCTGCAAATATCTCGGAAACCAAGCGAGCTATGGCAAAATGTTAAGAGACCTTATTTGTAGAGAATTAGGTTTCCTACTTTTTATCTTCTATGATATTTTTTGATCAGATGCGTAGTTCTCGAGATATATCAAGATATTTAAAAGTTCCGAAGCCGCACCAACATAATAGAGATACAGAAACCCCGGGCCCCTTTCTTTGAGATAACTATGCACTATTGCGAGCTGCAAATGCCACTTCCAGCTTAGCTGTGCAAAAGAAGAACAACAAGAAGAAGAAATATCTCGAAATATGTCCGTCAGGCCCCTTACCTTGAGATAAATCTGCAAATATCTCGGAAACGAAGCGAGCTATGGCAAAATGTTAAGAGACCTTTTTTGTAGAGAATTAAGTTTCCTACTTTTTATCTTCTATGATATTTTCTGACCAGATTCGTAGTTCTCGACATATATCAAGATATTTAAAAGTTCCGAAGCCGCACCAACATAATAGAGATACAGAAACACCGTGGCCCCTCTCTTTGAGATAACTCTGCACAATTGCGAGCTGCAAATGCCACTTCCAGCTTAGCTGTGCAGAAGAAGAACAACAAGAAGAAGAAATATCTCGAAATATGTCCGTCAGGCCCCTTCCCTTGAGATAAATCGGCAAGTATCTCGGAAACGAAGCGAGCTATGGCAAAATGTTAAGAGACCTTTTTTGTAGAGAATTATGTTTCCTACTTTTTATCTTCTATGATATTTTCTGACCAGATTCGTAGTTCTCGACATATATCAAGATATTTAAAAGTTCCGAAGCCGCACCAACATAATAGAGATACAGAAACACCGTGGCCCCTCTCTTTGAGATAACTCTGCACAATTGCGAGCTGCAAATGCCACTTCCAGCTTAGCTGTGCAGAAGAAGAACAACAAGAAGAAGAAATATCTCGAAATATGTCCGTCAGGCCCCTTCCCTTGAGATAAATCGGCAAGTATCTCGGAAACGAAGCGAGCTATGGCAAAATGTTAAGAGACCTTTTTTGTAGAGAATTATGTTTCCTACAATTTATGTTCTATAATATTTTTTGATCAGATGCGTAGTTCTCGAGATATATCAAGATATTTAAAAGTTCCGAAGCCGCACCAACATAATAGAGATACAGAAACACCGTGGCCCCTCTCTTTGAGATAACTCTGCACTATTGCGAGCTGGAAATGCCACTTCCAGCTTAGCTGTGCAGAAGAAGAACAACAAGAAGAAGAAATATCTCGAAATATGTCCGTCAGGCCCCTTACCTTGGGATAAATCTGCAAATATCTCGGAAACGAAGCGAGCTATGGCAAAATGTTAAGAGACCTTTTTTGTAGAGAATTAAGTTTCCTACTTTTTATCTTCTATGATATTTTCTGACCAGATTCGTAGTTCTCGACATATATCAAGATATTTAAAAGTTCCGAAGCCGCACCAACATAATAGAGATACAGAAACACCGTGGCCCCTCTCTTTGAGATAACTCTGCACTATTGCGAGCTGGAAATGCCACTTCCAGTTTAGCTGTGCAGAAGAAGAACAACAAGAAGAAGAAATATCTCGAAATATGTCCATCAGGACCCTTCCCTTGAGATAAATCTGCAAATATCTCGGAAACGAAGCGAGCTATGGCAAAATGTTAAGAGACCTTTTTTGTAGAGAATTATGTTTCCTACAATTTATGTTCTATGATATTTTTTGATCAGAAGCGTAGTTTTCGAGATATATCGAGATATTTAAAAGTTCCGAAGCCGCACCAACATAATAGAGATACAGAAACATCGTGGCCCCTTTCTTTGGGATAACTCTGCACTATTGCGAGCTGGAAATGCCACTTCCAGTTTAGCTGTGCAGAAGAAGAACAACAAGAAGAAGAAATATCTCGAAATATGTCCGTCAGGACCCTTCCCTTGAGATAAATCTGCAAATATCTCGGAAACGAAGCGAGCGATTGCAAAACGTTAAGAGACCTTTTTTGTAGAGAATTAAGTTTCCTACTTTTTATGTTCTATGATATTTTTTGATCACATGCGTAGTTCTCGAGATATATCAAGATATTTAAAAGTTCCGAAGCCGCACCAACATAATAGAGATACAGAAACACCGTGGCCCCTTTCTTTGAGATAACTCTGCACTATTGCGAGCTGCAAATGCCACTTCCAGCTTAGCTGTGCAGAAGAAGAACAACAAGAAGAAGAAATATCTGGAAATATGTCCGTCAGGCCCCTTCCCTTGAGATAAATCTGCAAATATCTCGGAAACGAAGCGAGCTACGGCAAAATGTTAAGAGACCTTTTTTGTAGAAAATTAGGATTCCTACTTTTTATGTTCTATGATATTTTTTGAACAGATGCGTAGTTCTCGAGATATATCAAGATATTTAGAAGTTCCGAAGCCGCACCAACATAATAGAGATACAGAAACAGCGTGGCCCCTTTCTTTGAGATAACTCTGCACTATTGCGCGCTGCAAATGGCACTTCCAGCTTAGCTGTGCAGAAGAAGAACAACAAGAAGAAGAAATACCTCGAAATATGTCCGTCAGGCCCCTTCCCTTGAGATAAATCTGCAAATATCTCGGAAACGAAGCGAGCTATGGCAAAATCTTAAGAGACCTTTTTTGTAGAGAATTAAGTTTCCTACTTTTTATGTTCAATGATATTTTTTGATCAGATGCGTAGTTCTCGAGATATATCCAGATATTTAAAAGCTCCGAAGCGGCACCAACATAATAGAGATACAGAAACACCGTGGCCCCTTTCCTTGAGGTAACTCTGCACTACTGCGAGCTGCAAATGCCACTTCCAGCTTAGCTGTGCAGAAGAAGAACAACAAGAAGAAGAAATATCTCGAAATATGTCCCTCAGGCCCCTTCCCTTGAGATAAATCTGCAAATATCTCGGAAACGAAGCGAGCTATGGCAAAATGTTAAGAGACCTTTTTTGTAGAGAATTAAGTTTCCTACTTTTTATCTTCTATGATATTTTCTGACCAGATTCGTAGTTCTCGACATATATCAAGATATTTAAAAGTTCCGAAGCCGCACCAACATAATAGAGATACAGAAACACCGTGGCCCCTTTCTTTGAGATAACTATGCACTATTGCGAGCTGCAAATGCCACTTCCAGCTTAGCTGTGCAGAAGAAGAACAACAAGAAGAAGAAATATCTCGAAATATGTCCGTCAGGCCCCTTACCTTGAGATAAATCTGCAAATATCTCGGAAACGAAGCGAGCTATGGCAAAATGTTAAGAGACCTTTTTTGTAGAGAATTAAGTTTCCTACTTTTTATCTTCTATGATATTTTCTGACCAGATTCGTAGTTCTCGACATATATCAAGATATTTAAAAGTTCCGAAGCCGCACCAACATAATAGAGATACAGAAACACCGTGGCCCCTCTCTTTGAGATAACTCTGCACAATTGCGAGCTGCAAATGCCACTTCCAGCTTAGCTGTGCAGAAGAAGAACAACAAGAAGAAGAAATATCTCGAAATATGTCCGTCAGGCCCCTTCCCTTGAGATAAATCGGCAAGTATCTCGGAAACGAAGCGAGCTATGGCAAAATGTTAAGAGACCTTTTTTGTAGAGAATTATGTTTCCTACAATTTATGTTCTATGATATTTTTTGATCAGATGCGTAGTTCTCGAGATATATCAAGATATTTAAAAGTTCCGAAGCCGCACCAACATAATAGAGATACAGAAACACCGTGGCCCCTCTCTTTGAGATAACTCTGCACTATTGCGAGCTGGAAATGCCACTTCCAGTTTAGCTGTGCAGGAGAAGAACAACAAGAAGAAGAAATATATCGAAATATGTCCATCAGGACCCTTCCCTTGAGATATATCTGCAAATATCTCGGAAACGAAGCGAGCTATGGCAAAATGTTAAGATACCTTTTTTGTAGAGAATTATGTTTCCTACAATTTATGTTCTATGATATTTTTTGATCAGAAGCGTAGTTTTCGAGATATATCGAGATATTTAAAAGTTCCGAAGCCGCACCAACATAATAGAGATACAGAAACATCGTGGCCCCTTTCTTTGGGATAACTCTGCACTATTGCGAGCTGGAAATGCCACTTCCAGTTTAGCTGTGCAGAAGAAGAACAACAACAAGAAGAAATATCTCGAAATATGTCCGTCAGGTCCCTTCCCTTGAGATAAATCTGCAAATATCTCGGAAACGAAGCGAGCTATGGCAAAATGTTAAGAGACCTTTTTTGTAGAGAATTAAGTTTCCTACTTTTTATGTTCTATGATATTTTTTGATCAGATGCGTAGTTCTCGAGATATATCAAGATATTTAAAAGTTCCGAAGCCGCACCAACATAATAGAGATACAGAAACACCGTGGCCCCTTTCTTTGCGATAACTCTGCACTATTGCGAGCTGCAAATGCCACTTCCAGCTTAGCTGTGCAGAAGAAGAACAACAAGAAGAAGAAATATCTCGAAATATGTCCGTCAGGCCCCTTCCCTTGAGATAAATCTGCAAATATCTCGGAAACGAAGCGAGCTATGCCAAAATGTTAAGAGACCTTATTTGTAGACAATTAAGTTTGCTACTTTTTATGTTCTATGATATTTTTTGATCAGATGCGTAGTTCTCGAGATATATCAAGATATTTAAAAGTTCCGAAGCTGCACCAACATAATAGAGGTGCAGAAACACCGTGGCCTCTTTCTTTGAGATAACTCTGCACTATTGCGAGCTGCAAATGCCACTTCCAGCTTAGCTGTGCAGAAGAGGACAACAAGAAGAAGAAATATCTCGGAATATGTCCGTCAGGCCCCTTCCCTTGAGATACATCTGCAAATATCTCGGAAACGATGCCAGCTATGGGAAAATGTTAAGAAACCTTTTTTGTAGAGAATTAGGTTTCCTACTTTTTATCTTCTATGATATTTTTTGATCAGATGCGTAGTTCTCGAGATATATCAAGATATTTAAAAGTTCCGAAGCCGCACCAACATAATAGAGATACAGAAACCCCGGGCCCCTTTCTTTGAGATAACTATGCACTATTGCGAGCTGCAAATGCCACTTCCAGCTTAGCTGTGCAAAAGAAGAACAACAAGAAGAAGAAATATCTCGAAATATGTCCGTCAGGCCCCTTACCTTGAGATAAATCTGCAAATATCTCGGAAACGAAGCGAGCTATGGCAAAATGTTAAGAGACCTTTTTTGTAGAGAATTAAGTTTCCTACTTTTTATCTTCTATGATATTTTCTGACCAGATTCGTAGTTCTCGACATATATCAAGATATTTAAAAGTTCCGAAGCCGCACCAACATAATAGAGATACAGAAACACCGTGGCCCCTCTCTTTGAGATAACTCTGCACAATTGCGAGCTGCAAATGCCACTTCCAGCTTAGCTGTGCAGAAGAAGAACAACAAGAAGAAGAAATATCTCGAAATATGTCCGTCAGGCCCCTTCCCTTGAGATAAATCGGCAAGTATCTCGGAAACGAAGCGAGCTATGGCAAAATGTTAAGAGACCTTTTTTGTAGAGAATTATGTTTCCTACAATTTATGTCCTATAATATTTTTTGATCAGATGCGTAGTTCTCGAGATATATCCAGATATTTAAAAGCTCCGAAGCGGCACCAACATAATAGAGATACAGAAACACCGTGGCCCCTTTCCTTGAGGTAACTCTGCACTACTGCGAGCTGCAAATGCCACTTCCAGCTTAGCTGTGCAGAAGAAGAACAACAAGAAGAAGAAATATCTGGAAATATGTCCGTCAGGCCCCTTCCCTTGAGATAAATCTGCAAATATCTCGGAAACGAAGCGAGCTACGGCAAAATGTTAAGAGACCTTTTTTGTAGAAAATTAGGATTCCTACTTTTTATGTTCTATGATATTTTTTGAACAGATGCGTAGTTCTCGAGATATATCAAGATATTTAGAAGTTCCGAAGCCGCACCAACATAATAGAGATACAGAAACAGCGTGGCCCCTTTCTTTGAGATAACTCTGCACTATTGCGCGCTGCAAATGGCACTTCCAGCTTAGCTGTGCAGAAGAAGAACAACAAGAAGAAGAAATACCTCGAAATATGTCCGTCAGGCCCCTTCCCTTGAGATAAATCTGCAAATATCTCGGAAACGAAGCGAGCTATGGCAAAATCTTAAGAGACCTTTTTTGTAGAGAATTAAGTTTCCTACTTTTTATGTTCAATGATATTTTTTGATCAGATGCGTAGTTCTCGAGATATATCCAGATATTTAAAAGCTCCGAAGCGGCACCAACATAATAGAGATACAGAAACACCGTGGCCCCTTTCCTTGAGGTAACTCTGCACTACTGCGAGCTGCAAATGCCACTTCCAGCTTAGCTGTGCAGAAGAAGAACAACAAGAAGAAGAAATATCTCGAAATATGTCCCTCAGGCCCCTTCCCTTGAGATAAATCTGCAAATATCTCGGAAACCAAGCGAGCTATGGCAAAATGTTAAGAGACCTTTTTCGTAGAGAATTATGTTTCCTACAATTTATGTTCTATGATATTTTTTGATCAGAAGCGTAGTTTTCGAGATATATCGAGATATTTAAAAGTGCCGAAGCCGCACCAACATAATAGAGATACAGAAACACCGTGGCCCCTTTCTTTGGGATAACTCTGCACTATTGCGAGCTGGAAATGCCACTTCCAGCTTAGCTATGCAGAAGAAGAACAACAAGAAGAAGAAATATCTCGAAATATGTCCGTCAGGCCCCTTCCCTTGTGATAAATCTGCAAATATCTCGGAAACGAAGCGAGCTATGGCAAAATCTTAAGAGACCTTTTTTGTAGAGAATTAAGTTTCCTACTTTTTATGTTCAATGATATTTTTTGATCAAATGCGTAGTTCTCGAGATATATCCAGATATTTAAAAGTTCCGAAGCGGCACCAACATAATAGAGATACAGAAACACCGTGGCCCCTTTCCTTGAGGTAACTCTGCACTACTGCGAGCTGCAAATGCCACTTCCAGCTTAGCTGTGCAGAAGAAGAACAACAAGAAGAAGAAATATCTCGAAATATGTCCCTCAGGCCCCTTCCCTTGAGATAAATCTGCAAATATCTCGGAAACCAAGCGAGCTATGGCAAAATGTTAAGAGACCTTATTTGTAGAGAATTAGGTTTCCTACTTTTTATCTTCTATGATATTTTTTGATCAGATGCGTAGTTCTCGAGATATATCAAGATATTTAAAAGTTCCGAAGCCGCACCAACATAATAGAGATACAGAAACCCCGGGCCCCTTTCTTTGAGATAACTATGCACTATTGCGAGCTGCAAATGCCACTTCCAGCTTAGCTGTGCAAAAGAAGAACAACAAGAAGAAGAAATATCTCGAAATATGTCCGTCAGGCCCCTTACCTTGAGATAAATCTGCAAATATCTCGGAAACGAAGCGAGCTATGGCAAAATGTTAAGAGACCTTTTTTGTAGAGAATTAAGTTTCCTACTTTTTATCTTCTATGATATTTTCTGACCAGATTCGTAGTTCTCGACATATATCAAGATATTTAAAAGTTCCGAAGCCGCACCAACATAATAGAGATACAGAAACACCGTGGCCCCTCTCTTTGAGATAACTCTGCACAATTGCGAGCTGCAAATGCCACTTCCAGCTTAGCTGTGCAGAAGAAGAACAACAAGAAGAAGAAATATCTCGAAATATGTCCGTCAGGCCCCTTCCCTTGAGATAAATCGGCAAGTATCTCGGAAACGAAGCGAGCTATGGCAAAATGTTAAGAGACCTTTTTTGTAGAGAATTATGTTTCCTACAATTTATGTTCTATAATATTTTTTGATCAGATGCGTAGTTCTCGAGATATATCAAGATATTTAAAAGTTCCGAAGCCGCACCAACATAATAGAGATACAGAAACACCGTGGCCCCTCTCTTTGAGATAACTCTGCACTATTGCGAGCTGGAAATGCCACTTCCAGCTTAGCTGTGCAGAAGAAGAACAACAAGAAGAAGAAATATCTCGAAATATGTCCGTCAGGCCCCTTACCTTGGGATAAATCTGCAAATATCTCGGAAACGAAGCGAGCTATGGCAAAATGTTAAGAGACCTTTTTTGTAGAGAATTAAGTTTCCTACTTTTTATCTTCTATGATATTTTCTGACCAGATTCGTAGTTCTCGACATATATCAAGATATTTAAAAGTTCCGAAGCCGCACCAACATAATAGAGATACAGAAACACCGTGGCCCCTCTCTTTGAGATAACTCTGCACAATTGCGAGCTGCAAATGCCACTTCCAGCTTAGCTGTGCAGAAGAAGAACAACAAGAAGAAGAAATATCTCGAAATATGTCCGTCAGGCCCCTTCCCTTGAGATAAATCGGCAAGTATCTCGGAAACGAAGCGAGCTATGGCAAAATGTTAAGAGACCTTTTTTGTAGAGAATTATGTTTCCTACAATTTATGTTCTATAATATTTTTTGATCAGATGCGTAGTTCTCGAGATATATCAAGATATTTAAAAGTTCCGAAGCCGCACCAACATAATAGAGATACAGAAACACCGTGGCCCCTCTCTTTGAGATAACTCTGCACTATTGCGAGCTGGAAATGCCACTTCCAGCTTAGCTGTGCAGAAGAAGAACAACAAGAAGAAGAAATATCTCGAAATATGTCCGTCAGGCCCCTTACCTTGGGATAAATCTGCAAATATCTCGGAAACGAAGCGAGCTATGGCAAAATGTTAAGAGACCTTTTTTGTAGAGAATTAAGTTTCCTACTTTTTATCTTCTATGATATTTTCTGACCAGATTCGTAGTTCTCGACATATATCAAGATATTTAAAAGTTCCGAAGCCGCACCAACATAATAGAGATACAGAAACACCGTGGCCCCTCTCTTTGAGATAACTCTGCACTATTGCGAGCTGGAAATGCCACTTCCAGTTTAGCTGTGCAGAAGAAGAACAACAAGAAGAAGAAATATCTCGAAATATGTCCATCAGGACCCTTCCCTTGAGATAAATCTGCAAATATCTCGGAAACGAAGCGAGCTATGGCAAAATGTTAAGAGACCTTTTTTGTAGAGAATTATGTTTCCTACAATTTATGTTCTATGATATTTTTTGATCAGAAGCGTAGTTTTCGAGATATATCGAGATATTTAAAAGTTCCGAAGCCGCACCAACATAATAGAGATACAGAAACATCGTGGCCCCTTTCTTTGGGATAACTCTGCACTATTGCGAGCTGGAAATGCCACTTCCAGTTTAGCTGTGCAGAAGAAGAACAACAAGAAGAAGAAATATCTCGAAATATGTCCGTCAGGACCCTTCCCTTGAGATAAATCTGCAAATATCTCGGAAACGAAGCGAGCGATTGCAAAACGTTAAGAGACCTTTTTTGTAGAGAATTAAGTTTCCTACTTTTTATGTTCTATGATATTTTTTGATCACATGCGTAGTTCTCGAGATATATCAAGATATTTAAAAGTTCCGAAGCCGCACCAACATAATAGAGATACAGAAACACCGTGGCCCCTTTCTTTGAGATAACTCTGCACTATTGCGAGCTGCAAATGCCACTTCCAGCTTAGCTGTGCAGAAGAAGAACAACAAGAAGAAGAAATATCTGGAAATATGTCCGTCAGGCCCCTTCCCTTGAGATAAATCTGCAAATATCTCGGAAACGAAGCGAGCTACGGCAAAATGTTAAGAGACCTTTTTTGTAGAAAATTAGGATTCCTACTTTTTATGTTCTATGATATTTTTTGAACAGATGCGTAGTTCTCGAGATATATCAAGATATTTAGAAGTTCCGAAGCCGCACCAACATAATAGAGATACAGAAACAGCGTGGCCCCTTTCTTTGAGATAACTCTGCACTATTGCGCGCTGCAAATGGCACTTCCAGCTTAGCTGTGCAGAAGAAGAACAACAAGAAGAAGAAATACCTCGAAATATGTCCGTCAGGCCCCTTCCCTTGAGATAAATCTGCAAATATCTCGGAAACGAAGCGAGCTATGGCAAAATCTTAAGAGACCTTTTTTGTAGAGAATTAAGTTTCCTACTTTTTATGTTCAATGATATTTTTTGATCAGATGCGTAGTTCTCGAGATATATCCAGATATTTAAAAGCTCCGAAGCGGCACCAACATAATAGAGATACAGAAACACCGTGGCCCCTTTCCTTGAGGTAACTCTGCACTACTGCGAGCTGCAAATGCCACTTCCAGCTTAGCTGTGCAGAAGAAGAACAACAAGAAGAAGAAATATCTCGAAATATGTCCCTCAGGCCCCTTCCCTTGAGATAAATCTGCAAATATCTCGGAAACGAAGCGAGCTATGGCAAAATGTTAAGAGACCTTATTTGTAGAGAATTAGGTTTCCTACTTTTTATCTTCTATGATATTTTTTGATCAGATGCGTAGTTCTCGAGATATATCAAGATATTTAAAAGTTCCGAAGCCGCACCAACATAATAGAGATACAGAAACCCCGGGCCCCTTTCTTTGAGATAACTATGCACTATTGCGAGCTGCAAATGCCACTTCCAGCTTAGCTGTGCAAAAGAAGAACAACAAGAAGAAGAAATATCTCGAAATATGTCCGTCAGGCCCCTTACCTTGAGATAAATCTGCAAATATCTCGGAAACGAAGCGAGCTATGGCAAAATGTTAAGAGACCTTTTTTGTAGAGAATTAAGTTTCCTACTTTTTATCTTCTATGATATTTTCTGACCAGATTCGTAGTTCTCGACATATATCAAGATATTTAAAAGTTCCGAAGCCGCACCAACATAATAGAGATACAGAAACACCGTGGCCCCTCTCTTTGAGATAACTCTGCACAATTGCGAGCTGCAAATGCCACTTCCAGCTTAGCTGTGCAGAAGAAGAACAACAAGAAGAAGAAATATCTCGAAATATGTCCGTCAGGCCCCTTCCCTTGAGATAAATCGGCAAGTATCTCGGAAACGAAGCGAGCTATGGCAAAATGTTAAGAGACCTTTTTTGTAGAGAATTATGTTTCCTACAATTTATGTTCTATAATATTTTTTGATCAGATGCGTAGTTCTCGAGATATATCAAGATATTTAAAAGTTCCGAAGCCGCACCAACATAATAGAGATACAGAAACACCGTGGCCCCTCTCTTTGAGATAACTCTGCACTATTGCGAGCTGGAAATGCCACTTCCAGCTTAGCTGTGCAGAAGAAGAACAACAAGAAGAAGAAATATCTCGAAATATGTCCGTCAGGCCCCTTACCTTGGGATAAATCTGCAAATATCTCGGAAACGAAGCGAGCTATGGCAAAATGTTAAGAGACCTTTTTTGTAGAGAATTAAGTTTCCTACTTTTTATCTTCTATGATATTTTCTGACCAGATTCGTAGTTCTCGACATATATCAAGATATTTAAAAGTTCCGAAGCCGCACCAACATAATAGAGATACAGAAACACCGTGGCCCCTCTCTTTGAGATAACTCTGCACTATTGCGAGCTGGAAATGCCACTTCCAGTTTAGCTGTGCAGAAGAAGAACAACAAGAAGAAGAAATATCTCGAAATATGTCCATCAGGACCCTTCCCTTGAGATAAATCTGCAAATATCTCGGAAACGAAGCGAGCTATGGCAAAATGTTAAGAGACCTTTTTTGTAGAGAATTATGTTTCCTACAATTTATGTTCTATGATATTTTTTGATCAGAAGCGTAGTTTTCGAGATATATCGAGATATTTAAAAGTTCCGAAGCCGCACCAACATAATAGAGATACAGAAACATCGTGGCCCCTTTCTTTGGGATAACTCTGCACTATTGCGAGCTGGAAATGCCACTTCCAGTTTAGCTGTGCAGAAGAAGAACAACAAGAAGAAGAAATATCTCGAAATATGTCCGTCAGGACCCTTCCCTTGAGATAAATCTGCAAATATCTCGGAAACGAAGCGAGCGATTGCAAAACGTTAAGAGACCTTTTTTGTAGAGAATTAAGTTTCCTACTTTTTATGTTCTATGATATTTTTTGATCACATGCGTAGTTCTCGAGATATATCAAGATATTTAAAAGTTCCGAAGCCGCACCAACATAATAGAGATACAGAAACACCGTGGCCCCTTTCTTTGAGATAACTCTGCACTATTGCGAGCTGCAAATGCCACTTCCAGCTTAGCTGTGCAGAAGAAGAACAACAAGAAGAAGAAATATCTGGAAATATGTCCGTCAGGCCCCTTCCCTTGAGATAAATCTGCAAATATCTCGGAAACGAAGCGAGCTACGGCAAAATGTTAAGAGACCTTTTTTGTAGAAAATTAGGATTCCTACTTTTTATGTTCTATGATATTTTTTGAACAGATGCGTAGTTCTCGAGATATATCAAGATATTTAGAAGTTCCGAAGCCGCACCAACATAATAGAGATACAGAAACAGCGTGGCCCCTTTCTTTGAGATAACTCTGCACTATTGCGCGCTGCAAATGGCACTTCCAGCTTAGCTGTGCAGAAGAAGAACAACAAGAAGAAGAAATACCTCGAAATATGTCCGTCAGGCCCCTTCCCTTGAGATAAATCTGCAAATATCTCGGAAACGAAGCGAGCTATGGCAAAATCTTAAGAGACCTTTTTTGTAGAGAATTAAGTTTCCTACTTTTTATGTTCAATGATATTTTTTGATCAGATGCGTAGTTCTCGAGATATATCCAGATATTTAAAAGCTCCGAAGCGGCACCAACATAATAGAGATACAGAAACACCGTGGCCCCTTTCCTTGAGGTAACTCTGCACTACTGCGAGCTGCAAATGCCACTTCCAGCTTAGCTGTGCAGAAGAAGAACAACAAGAAGAAGAAATATCTCGAAATATGTCCCTCAGGCCCCTTCCCTTGAGATAAATCTGCAAATATCTCGGAAACCAAGCGAGCTATGGCAAAATGTTAAGAGACCTTTTTCGTAGAGAATTATGTTTCCTACAATTTATGTTCTATGATATTTTTTGATCAGAAGCGTAGTTTTCGAGATATATCGAGATATTTAAAAGTGCCGAAGCCGCACCAACATAATAGAGATACAGAAACACCGTGGCCCCTTTCTTTGGGATAACTCTGCACTATTGCGAGCTGGAAATGCCACTTCCAGCTTAGCTATGCAGAAGAAGAACAACAAGAAGAAGAAATATCTCGAAATATGTCCGTCAGGCCCCTTCCCTTGTGATAAATCTGCAAATATCTCGGAAACGAAGCGAGCTATGGCAAAATCTTAAGAGACCTTTTTTGTAGAGAATTAAGTTTCCTACTTTTTATGTTCAATGATATTTTTTGATCAAATGCGTAGTTCTCGAGATATATCCAGATATTTAAAAGTTCCGAAGCGGCACCAACATAATAGAGATACAGAAACACCGTGGCCCCTTTCCTTGAGGTAACTCTGCACTACTGCGAGCTGCAAATGCCACTTCCAGCTTAGCTGTGCAGAAGAAGAACAACAAGAAGAAGAAATATCTCGAAATATGTCCCTCAGGCCCCTTCCCTTGAGATAAATCTGCAAATATCTCGGAAACCAAGCGAGCTATGGCAAAATGTTAAGAGACCTTATTTGTAGAGAATTAAGTTTCCTACTTTTTATGTTCTACGATATTTTTTGATCAGATGCGTAGTTCTCGAGATATATCAAGATATTTAAAAGTTCCGAAGCCGCACCAACATAATAGAGATACAGAAACACCGTGGCCCCTTTCTTTGAGATAGCTCTGCACTATTGCGACCTGCAAATGCCACTTCCAGCTTAGCTGTGCAGAAGAAGAACAACAAGAAGAAGAAATATCTCGAAATATGTCCATCAGGACCCTTCCCTTGAGATAAATCTGCAAATATCTCGGAAACGAAGCGAGCTATGGCAAAATGTTAAGAGACCTTTTTCGTAGAGAATTATGTTTCCTACAATTTATGTTCTATGATATTTTTTGATCAGAAGCGTAGTTTTCGAGATATATCGAGATATTTAAAAGTGCCGAAGCCGCACCAACATAATAGAGATACAGAAACACCGTGGCCCCTTTCTTTGGGATAACTCTGCACTATTGCGAGCTGGAAATGCCACTTCCAGTTTAGCTGTGCAGAAGAAGAACAACAAGAAGAAGAAATATCTCGAAATATGTCCGTCAGGCCCCTTCCCTTGAGATAAATCTGCAAATATTTCGGAAACGATGCCAGCTATGGGAAAAAGTTAAGAAACCTTTTTTGTAGAGAATTAAGTTTCCTACTTTTTATCTTCTATGATATTTTTTGATCAGATGCGTAGTTCTCGAGATATATCAAGATATTTAAAAGTTCCGAAGCCGCACCAACATAATAGAGATACAGAAACACCGTGGCCCCTTTCTTTGAGATAACTCTGCACTATTGCGAGCTGCAAATGCCACTTCCAGCTTAGCTGTGCAGAGGAAGAACAACAAGAAGAAGAAGTATCTCGAAATATGTCCGTCAGGCCCGTTCCTTTGAGCTGAATCTGCAAATATCTCGGAAACGAAGCGAGCTATGGCAAAATGTTAAGATACGTTTTTTGTAGCGAATTGTGTTCCCTACAATTTATGTTCTATGATATTTTTTGATCAGAAGCGTAGTTTTCGAGATATATCGAGATATTTAAAAGTACCGAAGCCGCAACAACATAATAGAGATACAGAAACACCGTAGCCCCTTTCTTTGAGATAACTCTGCACTAGTGCGAGCCGCAAATGCCACTTCCAGCTTAGCTGTGCAGAAGAAGAACAACAAGAAGAAGAAATATCTCGAAATATGTCCGTCAGGCCCCTTCCCTTGAGATAAATCTGCAAATATCTCGGAAGCGAAGCGAGCTATGGCAAAATGTTAAGGGACCTTTTTTGTAGAGAATTAAGTTTCCTACTTTTTATGTTCTATGATATTTTTTGATCAGATGCGTAGTTCTCGAGATATATCAAGATATTTAAAAGTTCCGAAGCCGCACCAACATAATAGAGATACAGAAACACCGTGGCCCCTTTCTTTGAGATAACTCTGCACTATTGCGAGCTGGAAATGCCACTTCCAGTTTAGCTGTGCAGAAGAAGAACAACAAGAAGAAGAAATATCTCGAAATATGTCCGTTAGGCCCCTTCCCTTCAGATAAATCTGCAAATATCTCGGAAACGAAGCGAGCTATGGCAAAATGTTAAGAGACCTTTTTTGTAGAGAATTAAGTTTCCTACTTTTCAGGTTCTATGATATTTTTTGATCAGATGCGTAGTTCTCGAGATATATCAAGATATTTAAAAGTTCCGAAGCCGCACCAACATAATAGAGATACAGAAACACCGTGGCCCCTTTCTTTGAGATAACTCTGCACTATTGCGACCTGCAAATGCCACTTCCAGCTCAGCTGTGCAGAAGAAGAACAACAAGAAGAAGAAATATCTCGAAATATGTCCGTCAGGCCCCTTCCCTTGAGATAAATCTGCAAATATCTCGGAAACGAAGCGAGCTATGGCAAAATGTTAAGAGACCTTTTTTGTAGAGAATTAAGTTTCCTACTTTTTATGTTCTATGATATTTTTTGATCAGATGCGTAGTTCTCGAGATATATCAAGATATTTAAAAGTTCCGAAGCCGCACCAACATAATAGAGATACAGAAACACCGTGGCCCCTTTCTTTGAGATAACTCTGCACTATTGCGATCTGCAAATGCCACTTCCAGCTTAGCTGTGCAGAGGAAGAACAACAAGAAGAAGAAGTATCTCGAAATATGTCCGTCAGGCCCGTTCCTTTGAGCTGAATCTGCAAATATCTCGGAAACGAAGCGAGCTATGGCAAAATGTTAAGAGACCTTTTTTGTAGAGAATTAACTTTGCTACTTTTTATGTTCTATGATATTTTTTGATCAGAAGCGTAGTTTTCGAGATATATCGAGATATTTAAAAGTTCCGAAGCCGCACCAACATAATAGAGATACAGAAACACCGTGGCCCCTTTCTTTGAGATAACTCTGCACTAGTGCGAGCTGCAAATGCCACTTCCAGCTTAGCTGTGCAGAAGAAGAACAACAAGAAGAAGAAATATCTCGAAATATGTCCGTCAGGCCCCTTCCCTTGAGATATATCTGCAAATATCTCGGAAACGAAGCGAGCTATGGCAAAATATTAAGAGACCTTTTTTGTAGAGAATTAAGTTTCCTACTTTTTATGTTCTATGATATTTTTTGATCAGATGCGTAGTTCTCGAGATATATCAAGATATTTAAAAGTTCCGAAGCCGCACCAACATAATAGAGATACAGAAACACCGTGGCCCCTTTCTTTGAGATAACTCTGCACTATTGCGAGCTGCAAATGCCACTTCCAGCTTAGCTGTGCAGAGGAAGAACAACAAGAAGAAGAAGTATCTCGAAATATGTCGGTCAGGCCCGTTCCTTTGAGATAAATCTGCAAATATCTCGGAAACGAAGCGAGCTATGGCAAAATGTTAAGAGACCTTTTTTGTAGAGAATTAAGTTTCCTACTTTTTATGTTCTATGATATTTTTTGATCAGAAGCGTAGTTTTCGAGATATATCGAGATATTTAAAAGTTCCGAAGCCGCACCAACATAATAGAGATACAGAAACACCGTGGCCCCTTTCTTTGAGATAACTCTGCACTAGTGCGAGCTGCAAATGCCACTTCCAGCTTAGCTGTGCAGAAGAAGAACAACAAGAAGAAGAAATATCTCGAAATATGTCCGTCAGGCCCCTTCCCTTGAGATAAATCTGCAAATATCTCGGAAACGAAGCGAGCTATGGCAAAATATTAAGAGACCTTTTTTGTAGAGAATTAAGTTTCCTACTTTTTATGTTCTATGATATTTTTTGATCAGATGCGTAGTTCTCGAGATATATCAAGATATTTAAAAGTTCCGAAGCCGCACCAACATAATAGAGATACAGAAACACCGTGGCCCCTTTCTTTGAGATAACTCTGCACTAGTGCGAGCCGCAAATGCCACTTCCAGCTTAGCTGTGCAGAGGAAGAACAACAAGAAGAAGAAGTATCTCGAAATATGTCCGTCAGGCCCGTTCCTTTGAGATAAATCTGCAAATATCTCGGAAACGAAGCGAGCTATGGCAAAATGTTAAGAGACCTTTTTTGTAGAGAATTAAGTTTCCTACTTTTTATGTTCTATGATATTTTTTGATCAGAAGCGTAGTTTTCGAGATATATCGAGATATTTAAAAGTTCCGAAGCCGCACCAACATAATAGAGATACAGAAACACCGTGGCCCCTTTCTTTGAGATAACTCTGCACTAGTGCGAGCTGCAAATGCCACTTCCAGCTTAGCTGTGCAGAAGAAGAACAACAAGAAGAAGAAATATCTCGAAATATGTCCGTCAGGCCCCTTCCCTTGAGATAAATCTGCAAATATCTCGGAAACGAAGCGAGCTATGGCAAAATATTAAGAGACCTTTTTTGTAGAGAATTAAGTTTCCTACTTTTTATGTTCTATGATATTTTTTGATCAGATGCGTAGTTCTCGAGATATATCAAGATATTTAAAAGTTCCGAAGCCGCACCAACATAATAGAGATACAGAAACACCGTGGCCCCTTTCTTTGAGATAACTCTGCACTAGTGCGAGCCGCAAATGCCACTTCCAGCTTAGCTGTGCAGAAGAAGAACAACAAGAAGAAGAAATATCTCGAAATATGTCCGTCAGGCCCCTTCCCTTGAGATAAATCTGCAAATATCTCGGAAGCGAAGCGAGCTATGGCAAAATGTTAAGAGACCTTTTTTGTAGAGAATTATGTTTCCTACAATTTATGTTCTATGATATTTTTTGATCAGAAGCGTAGTTTTCGAGATATATCAAGATATTTAAAAGTTCCGAAGCCGCACCAACATAATAGAGATACAGAAACACCGTGGCCCCTTTCTTTGAGATAACTCTGCACTAGTGCGAGCCGCAAATGCCACTTCCAGCTTAGCTGTGCAGAAGAAGAACAACAAGAAGAAGAAATATCTCGAAATATGTCCGTCAGGCCCCTTCCCTTGAGATATATCTGCAAATATCTCGGAAACGAAGCGAGCTATGGCAAAATGTTAAGAGACCTTTTTTGTAGAGAATTATGTTTCCTACAATTTATGTTCTATGATATTTTTTGATCAGAAGCGTAGTTTTCGAGATATATCGAGATATTTAAAAGTTCCGAAGCCGCACCAACATAATAGAGATACAGAAACACCGTGGCCCCTTTCTTTGAGATAACTCTGCACTAGTGCGAGCCGCAAATGCCACTTGCAGCTTAGCTGTGCAGAAGAAGAACAACAAGAAGAAGAAATATCTCGAAATATGTCCGTCAGGCCCCTTCCTTTGAGATAAATCTGCAAATATCTCGGAAACGAAGCGAGCTATGGCAAAATGTTAAGAGACCTTTTTTGTAGACAATTAAGTTTCCTACTTTTTATGTTCTATGATATTTTTTGATCAGAAGCGTAGTTTTCGAGATATATCGAGATATTTAAAAGTTCCGAAGCCGCACCAACATAATAGAGATACACAAACACCGTGGCCCCTTTCTTTGAGATAACTCTGCACTAGTGCGAGCTGCAAATGCCACTTCCAGCTTAGCTGTGCAGAAGAAGAACAACAAGAAGAAGAAATATCTCGAAATATGTCCGTCAGGCCCCTTCCCTTGAGATAAATCTGCAAATATCTCGGAAACGAAGCGAGCTATGGCAAAATGTTAAGAGACCTTTTTTGTAGAGAATTAAGTTTCCTACTTTTTATGTTCTATGATATTTTTTGATCAGATGCGTAGTTCTCGAGATATATCGAGATATTTAAAAGTTCCGAAGCCGCACCAACATAATAGGGATACAGAAACACCGTGGCCCCTTTCTTTGAGATAACTCTGCACTAGTGCGAGCCGCAAATGCCACTTCCAGCTTAGCTGTGCAGAGGAAGAACAACAAGAAGAAGAAATATCTCGAAATATGTCCGTCAGGCCCCTTCCCTTGAGCTGAATCTGCAAATATCTCGGAAACGAAGCGATCTATGGCAAAATGTTAAGAGACCTTTTTTGTAGACAATTAAGTTTCCTACTTTTTATGTTCTATGATATTTTTTGATCAGATGCGTAGTTCTCGAGATATATCAAGATATTTAAAAGTTCCGAAGCCGCACCAACATAATAGAGATACAGAAACACCGTGGCCCCTTTCTTTGAGATAACTCTGCACTATTGCGAGCTGTAAATGCCACTTCCAGCTTAGCTGTGCAGAAGAAGAACAACAAGAAGAAGAAATATCTCGAAATATGTCCGTCAGGCCCCTTCCCTTGAGATAAATCTGCAAATATCTCGGAAACGAAGCGAGCTATGGCAAAATGTTAAGAGACCTTTTTTGTAGAGAATTAAGTTTCCTACTTTTTATGTTCTATGATATTTTTTGATCAGAAGCGTAGTTTTCGAGATATATCGAGATATTTAAAAGTTCCGAAGCCGCACCAACATAATAGAGATACACAAACACCGTGGCCCCTTTCTTTGAGATAACTCTGCACTAGTGCGAGCTGCAAATGCCACTTCCAGCTTAGCTGTGCAGAAGAAGAACAACAAGAAGAAGAAATATCTCGAAATATGTCCGTCAGGCCCCTTCCCTTGAGATAAATCTGCAAATATCTCGGAAACGAAGCGAGCTATGGCAAAATGTTAAGAGACCTTTTTTGTAGAGAATTAAGTTTCCTACTTTTTATGTTCTATGATATTTTTTGATCAGATGCGTAGTTCTCGAGATATATCGAGATATTTAAAAGTTCCGAAGCCGCACCAACATAATAGGGATACAGAAACACCGTGGCCCCTTTCTTTGAGATAACTCTGCACTAGTGCGAGCCGCAAATGCCACTTCCAGCTTAGCTGTGCAGAAGAAGAACAACAAGAAGAAGAAATATCTCGAAATATGTCCGTCAGGCCCCTTCCCTTGAGATAAATCTGCAAATATCTCGGAAACGAAGCGAGCTATGGCAAAATGTTAAGAGACCTTTTTTGTAGAGAATTAAGTTTCCTACTTTTTATGTTCTATGATATTTTTTGATCAGATGCGTAGTTCTCGAGATATATCAAGATATTTAAAAGTTCCGAAGCCGCACCAACATAATAGAGATACAGAAACACCGTGGCCCCTTTCTTTGAGATAACTCTGCACTAGTGCGAGCCGCAAATGCCACTTCCAGCTTAGCTGTGCAGAAGAAGAACAACAAGAAGAAGAAATATCTCGAAATATGTCCGTCAGGCCCCTTCCCTTGAGATATATCTGCAAATATCTCGGAAACGAAGCGAGCTATGGCAAAATGTTAAGAGACCTTTTTTGTAGAGAATTATGTTTCCTACAATTTATGTTCTATGATATTTTTTGATCAGAAGCGTAGTTTTCGAGATATATCGAGATATTTAAAAGTTCCGAAGCCGCACCAACATAATAGAGATACAGAAACACCGTGGCCCCTTTCTTTGAGATAACTCTGCACTAGTGCGAGCCGCAAATGCCACTTCCAGCTTAGCTGTGCAGAAGAAGAACAACAAGAAGAAGAAATATCTCGAAATATGTCCGTCAGGCCCCTTCCTTTGAGATAAATCTGCAAATATCTCGGAAACGAAGCGAGCTATGGCAAAATGTTAAGAGACCTTTTTTGTAGAGAATTAAGTTTCCTACTTTTTATGTTCTATGATATTTTTTGATCAGATGCGTAGTTCTCGAGATATATCAAGATATTTAAAAGTTCCGAAGCCGCACCAACATAATAGAGATACAGAAACACCGTGGCCCCTTTCTTTGAGATAACTCTGCACTATTGCGAGCTGCAAATGCCACTTCCAGCTTAGCTGTGCAGAAGAAGAACAACAAGAAGAAGAAATATCTCCAAATATGTCCGTCAGGCCCCTTCCCTTGAGATAAATCTGCAAATATCTCGGAAACGAAGCGAGCTATGGCAAAATGTTAAGAGACCTTTTTTGTAGAGAATTAAGTTTCCTACTTTTTATGTTCTATGATATTTTTTGATCAGATGCGTAGTTCTCGAGATATATCAAGATATTTAAAAGTTCCGAAGCCGCACCAACATAATAGAGATACAGAAACACCGTGGCCCCTTTCTTTGAGATAACTCTGCACTATTGCGAGCTGCAAATGCCACTTCCAGCTTAGCTGTGCAGAGGAAGAACAACAAGAAGAAGAAGTATCTCGAAATATGTCCGTCAGGCCCGTTCCTTTGAGCTGAATCTGCAAATATCTCGGAAACGAAGCGAGCTATGGCAAAATGTTAAGATACGTTTTTTGTAGAGAATTATGTTTGCTACAATTTATGTTCTATGATATTTTTTGATCAGAAGCGTAGTTTTCGAGATATATCGAGATATTTAAAAGTTCCGAAGCCGCACCAACATAATAGAGATACAGAAACACCGTGGCCCCTTTCTTTGAGATAACTCTGCACTAGTGCGAGCCGCAAATGCCACTTCCAGCTTAGCTGTGCAGAAGAAGAACAACAAGAAGAAGAAATATCTCGAAATATGTCCGTCAGGCCCCTTCCCTTGAGATAAATCTGCAAATATCTCGGAAACGAAGCGAGCTATGGCAAAATGTTAACAGACCTCTTTGTAGAGAATTATGTTTCCTACAATTTATGTTCTATGATATTTTTTGATCAGAAGCGTAGTTTTCGAGATATATCGAGATATTTAAAAGTTCCGAAGCCGCACCAACATAATAGAGATACAGAAACACCGTGGCCCCTTTCGTTGAGATAACTCTGCACTAGTGCGAGCCGCAAATGCCACTTCCAGCTTAGCTGTGCAGAAGAAGAACAACAAGAAGAAGAAATATCTCGAAATATGTCCGTCAGGCCCCTTCCCTTGAGATATATCTGCAAATATCTCGGAAACGAAGCGAGCTATGGCAAAATGTTAAGAGACCTTTTTTGTAGAGAATTATGTTTCCTACAATTTATGTTCTATGATATTTTTTGATCAGAAGCGTAGTTTTCGAGATATATCGAGATATTTAAAAGTTCCGAAGCCGCACCAACATAATAGAGATACAGAAACACCGTGGCCCCTTTCTTTGAGATAACTCTGCACTAGTGCGAGCCGCAAATGCCACTTCCAGCTTAGCTGTGCAGAAGAAGAACAACAAGAAGAAGAAATATCTCGAAATATGTCCGTCAGGCCCCTTCCCTTGAGATAAATCTGCAAATATCTCGGAAACGAAGCGAGCTATGGCAAAATGTTAAGAGACCTCTTTGTAGAGAATTATGTTTCCTACAATTTATGTTCTATGATATTTTTTGATCAGAAGCGTAGTTTTCGAGATATATCGAGATATTTAAAAGTTCCGAAGCCGCACCAACATAATAGAGATACAGAAACACCGTGGCCCCTTTCGTTGAGATAACTCTGCACTAGTGCGAGCCGCAAATGCCACTTCCAGCTTAGCTGTGCAGAAGAAGAACAACAAGAAGAAGAAATATCTTGAAATATGTCCGTCAGGCCCCTTCCCTTGAGATAAATCTGCAAATATCTCGGAAACGAAGCGAGCTATGGCAAAATGTTAACAGACCTTTTTTGTAGACAATTAAGTTTCCTACTTTTTATGTTCTATGATATTTTTTGATCAGATGCGTAGTTCTCGAGATATATCAAGATATTTAAAAGTTCCGAAGCCGCACCAACATAATAGAGATACAGAAACACCGTGGCCCCTTTCTTTGAGATAACTCTGCACTATTGCGAGCTGCAAATGCCACTTCCAGCTTAGCTGTGCAGAGGAAGAACAACAAGAAGAAGAAATATCTCGAAATATGTCCGTCAGGCCAGTTCCTTTGAGCTGAATCTGCAAATATCTCGGAAACGAAGCGATCTATGGCAAAATGTTAAGAGACGTTTTTTGTAGAGAATTAAGTTTCCTACTTTTTATGTTCTATGATATTTTTTGATCAGATGCGTAGTTCTCGAGATATATCAAGATATTTAAAAGTTCCGAAGCCGCACCAACATAATAGAGATACAGAAACACCGTGGCCCCTTTCTTTGAGATAACTCTGCACTATTGCGAGCTGCAAATGCCACTTCCAGCTTAGCTGTGCAGAAGAAGAACAACAAGAAGAAGAAATATCTCCAAATATGTCCGTCAGGCCCCTTCCCTTGAGATAAATCTGCAAATATCTCGGAAACGAAGCGAGCTATGGCAAAATGTTAAGAGACCTTTTTTGTAGAGAATTATGTTTCCTACTTTTTATGTTCTATGATATTTTTTGATCAGATGCGTAGTTCTCGAGATATATCAAGATATTTAAAAGTTCCGAAGCCGCACCAACATAATAGAGATACAGAAACACCGTGGCCCCTTTCTTTGAGATAACTCTGCACTATTGCGAGCTGCAAATGCCACTTCCAGCTTAGCTGTGCAGAGGAAAAACAACAAGAAGAAGAAGTATCTCGAAATATGTCCGTCAGGCCCGTTCCTTTGAGCTGAATCTGCAAATATCTCGGAAACGAAGCGAGCTATGGCAAAATGTTAAGATACGTTTTTTGTAGAGAATTATGTTTGCTACAATTTATGTTCTATGATATTTTTTGATCAGAAGCGTAGTTTTCGAGATATATCGAGATATTTAAAAGTTCCGAAGCCGCACCAACATAATAGAGATACAGAAACACCGTGGCCCCTTTCTTTGAGATAACTCTGCACTAGTGCGAGCCGCAAATGCCACTTCCAGCTTAGCTGTGCAGAAGAAGAACAACAAGAAGAAGAAATATCTCGAAATATGTCCGTCAGGCCCCTTCCCTTGAGATAAATCTGCAAATATCTCGGAAACGAAGCGAGCTATGGCAAAATGTTAAGAGACCTCTTTGTAGAGAATTATGTTTCCTACAATTTATGTTCTATGATATTTTTTGATCAGAAGCGTAGTTTTCGAGATATATCGAGATATTTAAAAGTTCCGAAGCCGCACCAACATAATAGAGATACAGAAACACCGTGGCCCCTTTCTTTGAGATAACTCTGCACTAGTGCGAGCCGCAAATGCCACTTCCAGCTTAGCTGTGCAGAAGAAGAACAACAAGAAGAAGAAATATCTCGAAATATGTCCGTCAGGCCCCTTCCCTTGAGATATATCTGCAAATATCTCGGAAACGAAGCGAGCTATGGCCAAATGTTAACAGACCTTTTTTGTAGACAATTAAGTTTCCTACTTTTTATGTTCTATGATATTTTTTTATCAGAAGCGTAGTTTTCGAGATATATCGAGATATTTAAAAGTTCCGAAGCCGCACCAACATAATAGAGATACAGAAACACCGTGGCCCCTTTCTTTGAGATAACTCTGCACTAGTGCGAGCCGCAAATGCCACTTCCAGCTTAGCTGTGCAGAAGAAGAACAACAAGAAGAAGAAATATCTCGAAATATGTCCGTCAGGCCCCTTCCTTTGAGATAAATCTGCAAATATCTCGGAAACGAAGCGAGCTATGGCAAAATGTTAAGAGACCTTTTTTGTAGAGAATTAAGTTTCCTACTTTTTATGTTCTATGATATTTTTTGATCAGATGCGTAGTTCTCGAGATATATCAAGATATTTAAAAGTTCCGAAGCCGCACCAACATAATAGAGATACAGAAACACCGTGGCCCCTTTCTTTGAGATAACTCTGCACTATTGCGAGCTGCAAATGCCACTTCCAGCTTAGCTGTGCAGAAGAAGAACAACAAGAAGAAGAAATATCTCCAAATATGTCCGTCAGGCCCCTTCCCTTGAGATAAATCTGCAAATATCTCGGAAACGAAGCGAGCTATGGCAAAATGTTAAGAGACCTTTTTTGTAGAGAATTAAGTTTCCTACTTTTTATGTTCTATGATATTTTTTGATCAGATGCGTAGTTCTCGAGATATATCAAGATATTTAAAAGTTCCGAAGCCGCACCAACATAATAGAGATACAGAAACACCGTGGCCCCTTTCTTTGAGATAACTCTGCACTATTGCGAGCTGCAAATGCCACTTCCAGCTTAGCTGTGCAGAGGAAGAACAACAAGAAGAAGAAGTATCTCGAAATATGTCCGTCAGGCCCGTTCCTTTGAGCTGAATCTGCAAATATCTCGGAAACGAAGCGAGCTATGGCAAAATGTTAAGATACGTTTTTTGTAGAGAATTATGTTTGCTACAATTTATGTTCTATGATATTTTTTGATCAGAAGCGTAGTTTTCGAGATATATCGAGATATTTAAAAGTTCCGAAGCCGCACCAACATAATAGAGATACAGAAACACCGTGGCCCCTTTCTTTGAGATAACTCTGCACTAGTGCGAGCCGCAAATGCCACTTCCAGCTTAGCTGTGCAGAAGAAGAACAACAAGAAGAAGAAATATCTCGAAATATGTCCGTCAGGCCCCTTCCCTTGAGATAAATCTGCAAATATCTCGGAAACGAAGCGAGCTATGGCAAAATGTTAACAGACCTCTTTGTAGAGAATTATGTTTCCTACAATTTATGTTCTATGATATTTTTTGATCAGAAGCGTAGTTTTCGAGATATATCGAGATATTTAAAAGTTCCGAAGCCGCACCAACATAATAGAGATACAGAAACACCGTGGCCCCTTTCGTTGAGATAACTCTGCACTAGTGCGAGCCGCAAATGCCACTTCCAGCTTAGCTGTGCAGAAGAAGAACAACAAGAAGAAGAAATATCTTGAAATATGTCCGTCAGGCCCCTTCCCTTGAGATATATCTGCAAATATCTCGGAAACGAAGCGAGCTATGGCAAAATGTTAAGAGACCTTTTTTGTAGAGAATTATGTTTCCTACAATTTATGTTCTATGATATTTTTTGATCAGAAGCGTAGTTTTCGAGATATATCGAGATATTTAAAAGTTCCGAAGCCGCACCAACATAATAGAGATACAGAAACACCGTGGCCCCTTTCTTTGAGATAACTCTGCACTAGTGCGAGCCGCAAATGCCACTTCCAGCTTAGCTGTGCAGAAGAAGAACAACAAGAAGAAGAAATATCTCGAAATATGTCCGTCAGGCCCCTTCCTTTGAGATAAATCTGCAAATATCTCGGAAACGAAGCGAGCTATGGCAAAATGTTAAGAGACCTTTTTTGTAGAGAATTAAGTTTCCTACTTTTTATGTTCTATGATATTTTTTGATCAGATGCGTAGTTCTCGAGATATATCAAGATATTTAAAAGTTCCGAAGCCGCACCAACATAATAGAGATACAGAAACACCGTGGCCCCTTTCTTTGAGATAACTCTGCACTATTGCGAGCTGCAAATGCCACTTCCAGCTTAGCTGTGCAGAAGAAGAACAACAAGAAGAAGAAATATCTCCAAATATGTCCGTCAGGCCCCTTCCCTTGAGATAAATCTGCAAATATCTCGGAAACGAAGCGAGCTATGGCAAAATGTTAAGAGACCTTTTTTGTAGAGAATTAAGTTTCCTACTTTTTATGTTCTATGATATTTTTTGATCAGATGCGTAGTTCTCGAGATATATCAAGATATTTAAAAGTTCCGAAGCCGCACCAACATAATAGAGATACAGAAACACCGTGGCCCCTTTCTTTGAGATAACTCTGCACTATTGCGAGCTGCAAATGCCACTTCCAGCTTAGCTGTGCAGAGGAAGAACAACAAGAAGAAGAAGTATCTCGAAATATGTCCGTCAGGCCCGTTCCTTTGAGCTGAATCTGCAAATATCTCGGAAACGAAGCGAGCTATGGCAAAATGTTAAGATACGTTTTTTGTAGAGAATTATGTTTGCTACAATTTATGTTCTATGATATTTTTTGATCAGAAGCGTAGTTTTCGAGATATATCGAGATATTTAAAAGTTCCGAAGCCGCACCAACATAATAGAGATACAGAAACACCGTGGCCCCTTTCTTTGAGATAACTCTGCACTAGTGCGAGCCGCAAATGCCACTTCCAGCTTAGCTGTGCAGAAGAAGAACAACAAGAAGAAGAAATATCTCGAAATATGTCCGTCAGGCCCCTTCCCTTGAGATAAATCTGCAAATATCTCGGAAACGAAGCGAGCTATGGCAAAATGTTAACAGACCTCTTTGTAGAGAATTATGTTTCCTACAATTTATGTTCTATGATATTTTTTGATCAGAAGCGTAGTTTTCGAGATATATCGAGATATTTAAAAGTTCCGAAGCCGCACCAACATAATAGAGATACAGAAACACCGTGGCCCCTTTCGTTGAGATAACTCTGCACTAGTGCGAGCCGCAAATGCCACTTCCAGCTTAGCTGTGCAGAAGAAGAACAACAAGAAGAAGAAATATCTCGAAATATGTCCGTCAGGCCCCTTCCCTTGAGATAAATCTGCAAATATCTCGGAAACGAAGCGAGCTATGGCAAAATGTTAAGAGACCTCTTTGTAGAGAATTATGTTTCCTACAATTTATGTTCTATGATATTTTTTGATCAGAAGCGCAGTTTTCGAGATATATCGAGATATTTAAAAGTTCCGAAGCCGCACCAACATAATAGAGATACAGAAACACCGTGGCCCCTTTCTTTGAGATAACTCTGCACTAGTGCGAGCCGCAAATGCCACTTCCAGCTTAGCTGTGCAGAAGAAGAACAACAAGAAGAAGAAATATCTCGAAATATGTCCGTCAGGCCCCTTCCTTTGAGATAAATCTGCAAATATCTCGGAAACGAAGCGAGCTATGGCAAAATGTTAAGAGACCTTTTTTGTAGAGAATTAAGTTTCCTACTTTTTATGTTCTATGATATTTTTTGATCAGATGCGTAGTTCTCGAGATATATCAAGATATTTAAAAGTTCCGAAGCCGCACCAACATAATAGAGATACAGAAACACCGTGGCCCCTTTCTTTGAGATAACTCTGCACTATTGCGAGCTGCAAATGCCACTTCCAGCTTAGCTGTGCAGAAGAAGAACAACAAGAAGAAGAAATATCTCCAAATATGTCCGTCAGGCCCCTTCCCTTGAGATAAATCTGCAAATATCTCGGAAACGAAGCGAGCTATGGCAAAATGTTAAGAGACCTTTTTTGTAGAGAATTAAGTTTCCTACTTTTTATGTTCTATGATATTTTTTGATCAGATGCGTAGTTCTCGAGATATATCAAGATATTTAAAAGTTCCGAAGCCGCACCAACATAATAGAGATACAGAAACACCGTGGCCCCTTTCTTTGAGATAACTCTGCACTAGTGCGAGCCGCAAATGCCACTTCCAGCTTAGCTGTGCAGAAGAAGAACAACAAGAAGAAGAAATATCTCGAAATATGTCCGTCAGGCCCCTTCCCTTGAGATAAATCTGCAAATATCTCGGAAACGAAGCGAGCTATGGCAAAATGTTAAGAGACCTCTTTGTAGAGAATTATGTTTCCTACAATTTATGTTCTATGATATTTTTTGATCAGAAGCGTAGTTTTCGAGATATATCGAGATATTTAAAAGTTCCGAAGCCGCACCAACATAATAGAGATACAGAAACACCGTGGCCCCTTTCGTTGAGATAACTCTGCACTAGTGCGAGCCGCAAATGCCACTTCCAGCTTAGCTGTGCAGAAGAAGAACAACAAGAAGAAGAAATATCTTGAAATATGTCCGTCAGGCCCCTTCCCTTGAGATAAATCTGCAAATATCTCGGAAACGAAGCGAGCTATGGCAAAATGTTAACAGACCTTTTTTGTAGACAATTAAGTTTCCTACTTTTTATGTTCTATGATATTTTTTGATCAGATGCGTAGTTCTCGAGATATATCAAGATATTTAAAAGTTCCGAAGCCGCACCAACATAATAGAGATACAGAAACACCGTGGCCCCTTTCTTTGAGATAACTCTGCACTATTGCGAGCTGCAAATGCCACTTCCAGCTTAGCTGTGCAGAGGAAGAACAACAAGAAGAAGAAATATCTCGAAATATGTCCGTCAGGCCAGTTCCTTTGAGCTGAATCTGCAAATATCTCGGAAACGAAGCGATCTATGGCAAAATGTTAAGAGACGTTTTTTGTAGAGAATTAAGTTTCCTACTTTTTATGTTCTATGATATTTTTTGATCAGATGCGTAGTTCTCGAGATATATCAAGATATTTAAAAGTTCCGAAGCCGCACCAACATAATAGAGATACAGAAACACCGTGGCCCCTTTCTTTGAGATAACTCTGCACTATTGCGAGCTGCAAATGCCACTTCCAGCTTAGCTGTGCAGAAGAAGAACAACAAGAAGAAGAAATATCTCGAAATATGTCCGTCAGGCCCCTTCCCTTGAGATAAATCTGCAAATATCTCGGAAACGAAGCGAGCTATGGCAAAATGTTAAGAGACCTCTTTGTAGAGAATTATGTTTCCTACAATTTATGTTCTATGATATTTTTTGATCAGAAGCGTAGTTTTCGAGATATATCGAGATATTTAAAAGTTCCGAAGCCGCACCAACATAATAGAGATACAGAAACACCGTGGCCCCTTTCGTTGAGATAACTCTGCACTAGTGCGAGCCGCAAATGCCACTTCCAGCTTAGCTGTGCAGAAGAAGAACAACAAGAAGAAGAAATATCTTGAAATATGTCCGTCAGGCCCCTTCCCTTGAGATAAATCTGCAAATATCTCGGAAACGAAGCGAGCTATGGCCAAATGTTAACAGACCTTTTTTGTAGACAATTAAGTTTCCTACTTTTTATGTTCTATGATATTTTTTTATCAGATGCGTAGTTTTCGAGATATATCGAGATATTTAAAAGTTCCGAAGCCGCACCAACATAATAGGGATACAGAAACACCGTGGCCCCTTTCTTTGAGATAACTCTGCACTAGTGCGAGCCGCAAATGCCACTTCCAGCTTAGCTGTGCAGAAGAAGAACAACAAGAAGAAGAAATATCTCGAAATATGTCCGTCAGGCCCCTTCCCTTGAGATAAATCTGCAAATATCTCGGAAACGAAGCGAGCTATGGCAAAATGTTAAGAGACCTTTTTTGTAGAGAATTAAGTTTCCTACTTTTTATGTTCTATGATATTTTTTGATCAGATGCGTAGTTCTCGAGATATATCGAGATATTTAAAAGTTCCGAAGCCGCACCAACATAATAGGGATACAGAAACACCGTGGCCCCTTTCTTTGAGATAACTCTGCACTAGTGCGAGCCGCAAATGCCACTTCCAGCTTAGCTGTGCAGAAGAAGAACAACAAGAAGAAGAAATATCTCGAAATATGTCCGTCAGGCCCCTTCCCTTGAGATAAATCTGCAAATATCTCGGAAACGAAGCGAGCTATGGCAAAATGTTAAGAGACCTTTTTTGTAGAGAATTAAGTTTCCTACTTTTTATGTTCTATGATATTTTTTGATCAGATGCGTAGTTCTCGAGATATATCAAGATATTTAAAAGTTCCGAAGCCGCACCAACATAATAGAGTTACAGAAACACCGTGGCCCCTTTCTTTGAGATAACTCTGCACTAGTGCGAGCCGCAAATGCCACTTCCAGCTTAGCTGTGCAGAAGAAGAACAACAAGAAGAAGAAATATCTCGAAATATGTCCGTCAGGCCCCTTCCCTTGAGATATATCTGCAAATATCTCGGAAACGAAGCGAGCTATGGCAAAATGTTAAGAGACCTTTTTTGTAGAGAATTATGTTTCCTACAATTTATGTTCTATGATATTTTTTGATCAGAAGCGTAGTTTTCGAGATATATCGAGATATTTAAAAGTTCCGAAGCCGCACCAACATAATAGAGATACAGAAACACCGTGGCCCCTTTCTTTGAGATAACTCTGCAATAGTGCGAGCCGCAAATGCCACTTCCAGCTTAGCTGTGCAGAAGAAGAACAACAAGAAGAAGAAATATCTCGAAATATGTCCGTCAGGCCCCTTCCTTTGAGATAAATCTGCAAATATCTCGGAAACGAAGCGAGCTATGGCAAAATGTTAAGAGACCTTTTTTGTAGAGAATTAAGTTTCCTACTTTTTATGTTCTATGATATTTTTAGATCAGAAGCGTAGTTTTCGAGATATATCGAGATATTTAAAAGTTCCGAAGCCGCACCAACATAATAGAGATACAGAAACACCGTGGCCCCTTTCTTTGAGATAACTCTGCACTAGTGCGAGCCGCAAATGCCACTTCCAGCTTAGCTGTGCAGAAGAAGAACAACAAGAAGAAGAAATATCTCGAAATATGTCCGTCAGGCCCCTTCCCTTGAGATAAATCTGCAAATATCTCGGAAACGAAGCGAGCTATGGCAAAATGTTAAGAGACCTCTTTGTAGAGAATTATGTTTCCTACAATTTATGTTCTATGATATTTTTTGATCAGAAGCGTAGTTTTCGAGATATATCGAGATATTTAAAAGTTCCGAAGCCGCACCAACATAATAGAGATACAGAAACACCGTGGCCCCTTTCGTTGAGATAACTCTGCACTAGTGCGAGCCGCAAATGCCACTTCCAGCTTAGCTGTGCAGAAGAAGAACAACAAGAAGAAGAAATATCTTGAAATATGTCCGTCAGGCCCCTTCCCTTGAGATAAATCTGCAAATATCTCGGAAACGAAGCGAGCTATGGCCAAATGTTAACAGACCTTTTTTGTAGACAATTAAGTTTCCTACTTTTTATGTTCTATGATATTTTTTTATCAGATGCGTAGTTTTCGAGATATATCGAGATATTTAAAAGTTCCGAAGCCGCACCAACATAATAGGGATACAGAAACACCGTGGCCCCTTTCTTTGAGATAACTCTGCACTAGTGCGAGCCGCAAATGCCACTTCCAGCTTAGCTGTGCAGAAGAAGAACAACAAGAAGAAGAAATATCTCGAAATATGTCCGTCAGGCCCCTTCCCTTGAGATAAATCTGCAAATATCTCGGAAACGAAGCGAGCTATGGCAAAATGTTAAGAGACCTTTTTTGTAGAGAATTAAGTTTCCTACTTTTTATGTTCTATGATATTTTTTGATCAGATGCGTAGTTCTCGAGATATATCGAGATATTTAAAAGTTCCGAAGCCGCACCAACATAATAGGGATACAGAAACACCGTGGCCCCTTTCTTTGAGATAACTCTGCACTAGTGCGAGCCGCAAATGCCACTTCCAGCTTAGCTGTGCAGAAGAAGAACAACAAGAAGAAGAAATATCTCGAAATATGTCCGTCAGGCCCCTTCCCTTGAGATAAATCTGCAAATATCTCGGAAACGAAGCGAGCTATGGCAAAATGTTAAGAGACCTTTTTTGTAGAGAATTAAGTTTCCTACTTTTTATGTTCTATGATATTTTTTGATCAGATGCGTAGTTCTCGAGATATATCAAGATATTTAAAAGTTCCGAAGCCGCACCAACATAATAGAGATACAGAAACACCGTGGCCCCTTTCTTTGAGATAACTCTGCACTAGTGCGAGCCGCAAATGCCACTTCCAGCTTAGCTGTGCAGAAGAAGAACAACAAGAAGAAGAAATATCTCGAAGTATGTCCGTCAGGCCCCTTCCCTTGAGATATATCTGCAAATATCTCGGAAACGAAGCGAGCTATGGCAAAATGTTAAGAGACCTTTTTTGTAGAGAATTATGTTTCCTACAATTTATGTTCTATGATATTTTTTGATCAGAAGCGTAGTTTTCGAGATATATCGAGATATTTAAAAGTTCCGAAGCCGCACCAACATAATAGAGATACAGAAACACCGTGGCCCCTTTCTTTGAGATAACTCTGCAATAGTGCGAGCCGCAAATGCCACTTCCAGCTTAGCTGTGCAGAAGAAGAACAACAAGAAGAAGAAATATCTCGAAATATGTCCGTCAGGCCCCTTCCTTTGAGATAAATCTGCAAATATCTCGGAAACGAAGCGAGCTATGGCAAAATGTTAAGAGACCTTTTTTGTAGAGAATTAAGTTTCCTACTTTTTATGTTCTATGATATTTTTTGATCAGAAGCGTAGTTTTCGAGATATATCGGGATATTTAAAAGTTCCGAAGCCGCACCAACATAATAGAGATACAGAAACACCGTGGCCCCTTTCTTTGAGATAACTCTGCACTAGTGCGAGCCGCAAATGCCACTTCCAGCTTAGCTGTGCAGAAGAAGAACAACAAGAAGAAGAAATATCTCGAAATATGTCCGTCAGGCCCCTTCCCTTGAGATAAATCTGCAAATATCTCGGAAACGAAGCGAGCTATGGCAAAATGTTAAGAGACCTCTTTGTAGAGAATTATGTTTCCTACAATTTATGTTCTATGATATTTTTTGATCAGAAGCGTAGTTTTCGAGATATATCGAGATATTTAAAAGTTCCGAAGCCGCACCAACATAATAGAGATACAGAAACACCGTGGCCCCTTTCGTTGAGATAACTCTGCACTAGTGCGAGCCGCAAATGCCACTTCCAGCTTAGCTGTGCAGAAGAAGAACAACAAGAAGAAGAAATATCTTGAAATATGTCCGTCAGGCCCCTTCCCTTGAGATAAATCTGCAAATATCTCGGAAACGAAGCGAGCTATGGCCAAATGTTAACAGACCTTTTTTGTAGACAATTAAGTTTCCTACTTTTTATGTTCTATGATATTTTTTTATCAGATGCGTAGTTTTCGAGATATATCGAGATATTTAAAAGTTCCGAAGCCGCACCAACATAATAGGGATACAGAAACACCGTGGCCCCTTTCTTTGAGATAACTCTGCACTAGTGCGAGCCGCAAATGCCACTTCCAGCTTAGCTGTGCAGAAGAAGAACAACAAGAAGAAGAAATATCTCGAAATATGTCCGTCAGGCCCCTTCCCTTGAGATAAATCTGCAAATATCTCGGAAACGAAGCGAGCTATGGCAAAATGTTAAGAGACCTTTTTTGTAGAGAATTAAGTTTCCTACTTTTTATGTTCTATGATATTTTTTGATCAGATGCGTAGTTCTCGAGATATATCGAGATATTTAAAAGTTCCGAAGCCGCACCAACATAATAGGGATACAGAAACACCGTGGCCCCTTTCTTTGAGATAACTCTGCACTATTGCGAGCCGCAAATGCCACTTCCAGCTTAGCTGTGCAGAAGAAGAACAACAAGAAGAAGAAATATCTCGAAATATGTCCGTCAGGCCCCTTCCCTTGAGATAAATCTGCAAATATCTCGGAAACGAAGCGAGCTATGGCAAAATGTTAAGAGACCTTTTTTGTAGAGAATTAAGTTTCCTACTTTTTATGTTCTATGATATTTTTTGATCAGATGCGTAGTTCTCGAGATATATCAAGATATTTAAAAGTTCCGAAGCCGCACCAACATAATAGAGATACAGAAACACCGTGGCCCCTTTCTTTGAGATAACTCTGCACTAGTGCGAGCCGCAAATGCCACTTCCAGCTTAGCTGTGCAGAAGAAGAACAACAAGAAGAAGAAATATCTCGAAATATGTCCGTCAGGCCCCTTCCCTTGAGATATATCTGCAAATATCTCGGAAACGAAGCGAGCTATGGCAAAATGTTAAGAGACCTTTTTTGTAGAGAATTATGTTTCCTACAATTTATGTTCTATGATATTTTTTGATCAGAAGCGTAGTTTTCGAGATATATCGAGATATTTAAAAGTTCCGAAGCCGCACCAACATAATAGAGATACAGAAACACCGTGGCCCCTTTCTTTGAGATAACTCTGCAATAGTGCGAGCCGCAAATGCCACTTCCAGCTTAGCTGTGCAGAAGAAGAACAACAAGAAGAAGAAATATCTCGAAATATGTCCGTCAGGCCCCTTCCTTTGAGATAAATCTGCAAATATCTCGGAAACGAAGCGAGCTATGGCAAAATGTTAAGAGACCTTTTTTGTAGAGAATTAAGTTTCCTACTTTTTATGTTCTATGATATTTTTTGATCAGATGCGTAGTTCTCGAGATATATCAAGATATTTAAAAGTTCCGAAGCCGCACCAACATAATAGAGATACAGAAACACCGTGGCCCCTTTCTTTGAGATAACTCTGCACTATTGCGAGCTGCAAATGCCACTTCCAGCTTAGCTGTGCAGAGGAAGAACAACAAGAAGAAGAAGTATCTCGAAATATGTCCGTCAGGCCCGTTCCTTTGAGCTGAATCTGCAAATATCTCGGAAACGAAGCGAGCTATGGCAAAATGTTAAGATACGTTTTTTGTAGAGAATTATGTTTGCTACAATTTATGTTCTATGATATTTTTTGATCAGAAGCGTAGTTTTCGAGATATATCGAGATATTTAAAAGTTCCGAAGCCGCACCAACATAATAGAGATACAGAAACACCGTGGCCCCTTTCTTTGAGATAACTCTGCACTAGTGCGAGCCGCAAATGCCACTTCCAGCTTAGCTGTGCAGAAGAAGAACAACAAGAAGAAGAAATATCTCGAAATATGTCCGTCAGGCCCCTTCCCTTGAGATAAATCTGCAAATATCTCGGAAACGAAGCGAGCTATGGCAAAATGTTAAGAGACCTCTTTGTAGAGAATTATGTTTCCTACAATTTATGTTCTATGATATTTTTTGATCAGAAGCGTAGTTTTCGAGATATATCGAGATATTTAAAAGTTCCGAAGCCGCACCAACATAATAGAGATACAGAAACACCGTGGCCCCTTTCGTTGAGATAACTCTGCACTAGTGCGAGCCGCAAATGCCACTTCCAGCTTAGCTGTGCAGAAGAAGAACAACAAGAAGAAGAAATATCTTGAAATATGTCCGTCAGGCCCCTTCCCTTGAGATAAATCTGCAAATATCTCGGAAACGAAGCGAGCTATGGCCAAATGTTAACAGACCTTTTTTGTAGACAATTAAGTTTCCTACTTTTTATGTTCTATGATATTTTTTGATCAGATGCGTAGTTCTCGAGATATATCAAGATATTTAAAAGTTCCGAAGCCGCACCAACATAATAGAGATACAGAAACACCGTGGCCCCTTTCTTTGAGATAACTCTGCACTATTGCGAGCTGCAAATGCCACTTCCAGCTTAGCTGTGCAGAGGAAGAACAACAAGAAGAAGAAATATCTCGAAATATGTCCGTCAGGCCAGTTCCTTTGAGCTGAATCTGCAAATATCTCGGAAACGAAGCGATCTATGGCAAAATGTTAAGAGACGTTTTTTGTAGAGAATTATGTTTCCTACAATTTATGTTCTATGATATTTTTTGATCAGAAGCGTAGTTTTCGAGATATATCGAGATATTTAAAAGTTCCGAAGCCGCACCAACATAATAGGGATACAGAAACACCGTGGCCCCTTTCTTTGAGATAACTCTGCACTAGTGCGAGCCGCAAATGCCACTTCCAGCTTAGCTGTGCAGAAGAAGAACAACAAGAAGAAGAAATATCTCGAAATATGTCCGTCAGGCACCTTCCCTTGAGATAAATCTGCAAATATCTCGGAAACGAAGCGAGCTATGGCAAAATGTTAAGAGACCTCTTTGTAGAGAATTATGTTTCCTACAATTTATGTTCTATGATATTTTTTGATCAGAAGCGTAGTTTTCGAGATATATCGAGATATTTAAAAGTTCCGAAGCCGCACCAACATAATAGAGATACAGAAACACCGTGGCCCCTTTCGTTGAGATAACTCTGCACTAGTGCGAGCCGCAAATGCCACTTCCAGCTTAGCTGTGCAGAAGAAGAACAACAAGAAGAAGAAATATCTTGAAATATGTCCGTCAGGCCCCTTCCCTTGAGATAAATCTGCAAATATCTCGGAAACGAAGCGAGCTATGGCCAAATGTTAACAGACCTTTTTTGTAGACAATTAAGTTTCCTACTTTTTATGTTCTATGATATTTTTTTATCAGATGCGTAGTTTTCGAGATATATCGAGATATTTAAAAGTTCCGAAGCCGCACCAACATAATAGGGATACAGAAACACCGTGGCCCCTTTCTTTGAGATAACTCTGCACTAGTGCGAGCCGCAAATGCCACTTCCAGCTTAGCTGTGCAGAAGAAGAACAACAAGAAGAAGAAATATCTCGAAATATGTCCGTCAGGCCCCTTCCCTTGAGATAAATCTGCAAATATCTCGGAAACGAAGCGAGCTATGGCAAAATGTTAAGAGACCTTTTTTGTAGAGAATTAAGTTTCCTACTTTTTATGTTCTATGATATTTTTTGATCAGATGCGTAGTTCTCGAGATATATCGAGATATTTAAAAGTTCCGAAGCCGCACCAACATAATAGGGATACAGAAACACCGTGGCCCCTTTCTTTGAGATAACTCTGCACTAGTGCGAGCCGCAAATGCCACTTCCAGCTTAGCTGTGCAGAAGAAGAACAACAAGAAGAAGAAATATCTCGAAATATGTCCGTCAGGCCCCTTCCCTTGAGATAAATCTGCAAATATCTCGGAAACGAAGCGAGCTATGGCAAAATGTTAAGAGACCTTTTTTGTAGAGAATTAAGTTTCCTACTTTTTATGTTCTATGATATTTTTTGATCAGATGCGTAGTTCTCGAGATATATCAAGATATTTAAAAGTTCCGAAGCCGCACCAACATAATAGAGATACAGAAACACCGTGGCCCCTTTCTTTGAGATAACTCTGCACTAGTGCGAGCCGCAAATGCCACTTCCAGCTTAGCTGTGCAGAAGAAGAACAACAAGAAGAAGAAATATCTCGAAATATGTCCGTCAGGCCCCTTCCCTTGAGATATATCTGCAAATATCTCGGAAACGAAGCGAGCTATGGCAAAATGTTAAGAGACCTTTTTTGTAGAGAATTATGTTTCCTACAATTTATGTTCTATGATATTTTTTGATCAGAAGCGTAGTTTTCGAGATATATCGAGATATTTAAAAGTTCCGAAGCCGCACCAACATAATAGAGATACAGAAACACCGTGGCCCCTTTCTTTGAGATAACTCTGCAATAGTGCGAGCCGCAAATGCCACTTCCAGCTTAGCTGTGCAGAAGAAGAACAACAAGAAGAAGAAATATCTCGAAATATGTCCGTCAGGCCCCTTCCTTTGAGATAAATCTGCAAATATCTCGGAAACGAAGCGAGCTATGGCAAAATGTTAAGAGACCTTTTTTGTAGAGAATTAAGTTTCCTACTTTTTATGTTCTATGATATTTTTTGATCAGAAGCGTAGTTTTCGAGATATATCGAGATATTTAAAAGTTCCGAAGCCGCACCAACATAATAGAGATACAGAAACACCGTGGCCCCTTTCTTTGAGATAACTCTGCACTAGTGCGAGCCGCAAATGCCACTTCCAGCTTAGCTGTGCAGAAGAAGAACAACAAGAAGAAGAAATATCTCGAAATATGTCCGTCAGGCCCCTTCCCTTGAGATAAATCTGCAAATATCTCGGAAACGAAGCGAGCTATGGCAAAATGTTAAGAGACCTCTTTGTAGAGAATTATGTTTCCTACAATTTATGTTCTATGATATTTTTTGATCAGAAGCGTAGTTTTCGAGATATATCGAGATATTTAAAAGTTCCGAAGCCGCACCAACATAATAGAGATACAGAAACACCGTGGCCCCTTTCGTTGAGATAACTCTGCACTAGTGCGAGCCGCAAATGCCACTTCCAGCTTAGCTGTGCAGAAGAAGAACAACAAGAAGAAGAAATATCTTGAAATATGTCCGTCAGGCCCCTTCCCTTGAGATAAATCTGCAAATATCTCGGAAACGAAGCGAGCTATGGCCAAATGTTAACAGACCTTTTTTGTAGACAATTAAGTTTCCTACTTTTTATGTTCTATGATATTTTTTTATCAGATGCGTAGTTTTCGAGATATATCGAGATATTTAAAAGTTCCGAAGCCGCACCAACATAATAGGGATACAGAAACACCGTGGCCCCTTTCTTTGAGATAACTCTGCACTAGTGCGAGCCGCAAATGCCACTTCCAGCTTAGCTGTGCAGAAGAAGAACAACAAGAAGAAGAAATATCTCGAAATATGTCCGTCAGGCCCCTTCCCTTGAGATAAATCTGCAAATATCTCGGAAACGAAGCGAGCTATGGCAAAATGTTAAGAGACCTTTTTTGTAGAGAATTAAGTTTCCTACTTTTTATGTTCTATGATATTTTTTGATCAGATGCGTAGTTCTCGAGATATATCGAGATATTTAAAAGTTCCGAAGCCGCACCAACATAATAGGGATACAGAAACACCGTGGCCCCTTTCTTTGAGATAACTCTGCACTAGTGCGAGCCGCAAATGCCACTTCCAGCTTAGCTGTGCAGAAGAAGAACAACAAGAAGAAGAAATATCTCGAAATATGTCCGTCAGGCCCCTTCCCTTGAGATAAATCTGCAAATATCTCGGAAACGAAGCGAGCTATGGCAAAATGTTAAGAGACCTTTTTTGTAGAGAATTAAGTTTCCTACTTTTTATGTTCTATGATATTTTTTGATCAGATGCGTAGTTCTCGAGATATATCAAGATATTTAAAAGTTCCGAAGCCGCACCAACATAATAGAGATACAGAAACACCGTGGCCCCTTTCTTTGAGATAACTCTGCACTAGTGCGAGCCGCAAATGCCACTTCCAGCTTAGCTGTGCAGAAGAAGAACAACAAGAAGAAGAAATATCTCGAAATATGTCCGTCAGGCCCCTTCCCTTGAGATATATCTGCAAATATCTCGGAAACGAAGCGAGCTATGCCAAAATGTTAAGAGACCTTTTTTGTAGAGAATTATGTTTCCTACAATTTATGTTCTATGATATTTTTTGATCAGAAGCGTAGTTTTCGAGATATATCGAGATATTTAAAAGTTCCGAAGCCGCACCAACATAATAGAGATACAGAAACACCGTGGCCCCTTTCTTTGAGATAACTCTGCAATAGTGCGAGCCGCAAATGCCACTTCCAGCTTAGCTGTGCAGAAGAAGAACATCAAGAAGAAGAAATATCTCGAAATATGTCCGTCAGGCCCCTTCCTTTGAGATAAATCTGCAAATATCTCGGAAACGAAGCGAGCTATGGCAAAATGTTAAGAGACCTTTTTTGTAGAGAATTAAGTTTCCTACTTTTTATGTTCTATGATATTTTTTGATCAGAAGCGTAGTTTTCGAGATATATCGAGATATTTAAAAGTTCCGAAGACGCACCAACATAATAGAGATACAGAAACACCGTGGCCCCTTTCTTTGAGATAACTCTGCACTAGTGCGAGCCGCAAATGCCACTTCCAGCTTAGCTGTGCAGAAGAAGAACAACAAGAAGAAGAAATATCTCGAAATATGTCCGTCAGGCCCCTTCCCTTGAGATAAATCTGCAAATATCTCGGAAACGAAGCGAGCTATGGCAAAATGTTAAGAGACCTCTTTGTAGAGAATTATGTTTCCTACAATTTATGTTCTATGATATTTTTTGATCAGAAGCGTAGTTTTCGAGATATATCGAGATATTTAAAAGTTCCGAAGCCGCACCAACATAATAGAGATACAGAAACACCGTGGCCCCTTTCGTTGAGATAACTCTGCACTAGTGCGAGCCGCAAATGCCACTTCCAGCTTAGCTGTGCAGAAGAAGAACAACAAGAAGAAGAAATATCTTGAAATATGTCCGTCAGGCCCCTTCCCTTGAGATAAATCTGCAAATATCTCGGAAACGAAGCGAGCTATGGCCAAATGTTAACAGACCTTTTTTGTAGACAATTAAGTTTCCTACTTTTTATGTTCTATGATATTTTTTTATCAGATGCGTAGTTTTCGAGATATATCGAGATATTTAAAAGTTCCGAAGCCGCACCAACATAATAGGGATACAGAAACACCGTGGCCCCTTTCTTTGAGATAACTCTGCACTAGTGCGAGCCGCAAATGCCACTTCCAGCTTAGCTGTGCAGAAGAAGAACAACAAAAAGAAGAAATATCTCGAAATATGTCCGTCAGGCCCCTTCCCTTGAGATAAATCTGCAAATATCTCGGAAACGAAGCGAGCTATGGCAAAATGTTAAGAGACCTTTTTTGTAGAGAATTAAGTTTCCTACTTTTTATGTTCTATGATATTTTTTGATCAGATGCGTAGTTCTCGAGATATATCAAGATATTTAAAAGTTCCGAAGCCGCACCAACATAATAGAGATACAGAAACACCGTGGCCCCTTTCTTTGAGATAACTCTGCACTAGTGCGAGCCGCAAATGCCACATCCAGCTTAGCTGTGCAGAAGAAGAACAACAAGAAGAAGAAATATCTCGAAATATGTCCGTCAGGCCCCTTCCCTTGAGATATATCTGCAAATATCTCGGAAACGAAGCGAGCTATGGCAAAATGTTAAGAGACCTTTTTTGTAGAGAATTAAGTTTCCTACTTTTTATGTTCTATGATATTTTTTGATCAGATGCGTAGTTCTCGAGATATATCAAGATATTTAAAAGTTCCGAAGCCGCACCAACATAATAGAGATACAGAAACACCGTGGCCCCTTTCTTTGAGATAACTCTGCACTATTGCGAGCTGCAAATGCCACTTCCAGCTTAGCTGTGCAGAGGAAGAACAACAAGAAGAAGAAGTATCTCGAAATATGTCCGTCAGGCCCGTTCCTTTGAGCTGAATCTGCAAATATCTCGGAAACGAAGCGAGCTATGGCAAAATGTTAAGATACGTTTTTTGTAGAGAATTATGTTTGCTACAATTTATGTTCTATGATATTTTTTGATCAGAAGCGTAGTTTTCGAGATATATCGAGATATTTAAAAGTTCCGAAGCCGCACCAACATAATAGAGATACAGAAACACCGTGGCCCCTTTCTTTGAGATAACTCTGCACTAGTGCGAGCCGCAAATGCCACTTCCAGCTTAGCTGTGCAGAAGAAGAACAACAAGAAGAAGAAATATCTCGAAATATGTCCGTCAGGCCCCTTCCCTTGAGATAAATCTGCAAATATCTCGGAAACGAAGCGAGCTATGGCAAAATGTTAAGAGACCTCTTTGTAGAGAATTATGTTTCCTACAATTTATGTTCTATGATATTTTTTGATCAGAAGCGTAGTTTTCGAGATATATCGAGATATTTAAAAGTTCCGAAGCCGCACCAACATAATAGAGATACAGAAACACCGTGGCCCCTTTCGTTGAGATAACTCTGCACTAGTGCGAGCCGCAAATGCCACTTCCAGCTTAGCTGTGCAGAAGAAGAACAACAAGAAGAAGAAATATCTTGAAATATGTCCGTCAGGCCCCTTCCCTTGAGATAAATCTGCAAATATCTCGGAAACGAAGCGAGCTATGGCCAAATGTTAACAGACCTTTTTTGTAGACAATTAAGTTTCCTACTTTTTATGTTCTATGATATTTTTTGATCAGATGCGTAGTTCTCGAGATATATCAAGATATTTAAAAGTTCCGAAGCCGCACCAACATAATAGAGATACAGAAACACCGTGGCCCCTTTCTTTGAGATAACTCTGCACTATTGCGAGCTGCAAATGCCACTTCCAGCTTAGCTGTGCAGAGGAAGAACAACAAGAAGAAGAAATATCTCGAAATATGTCCGTCAGGCCAGTTCCTTTGAGCTGAATCTGCAAATATCTCGGAAACGAAGCGATCTATGGCAAAATGTTAAGAGACGTTTTTTGTAGAGAATTATGTTTCCTACAATTTATGTTCTATGATATTTTTTGATCAGAAGCGTAGTTTTCGAGATATATCGAGATATTTAAAAGTTCCGAAGCCGCACCAACATAATAGGGATACAGAAACACCGTGGCCCCTTTCTTTGAGATAACTCTGCACTAGTGCGAGCCGCAAATGCCACTTCCAGCTTAGCTGTGCAGAAGAAGAACAACAAGAAGAAGAAATATCTCGAAATATGTCCGTCAGGCACCTTCCCTTGAGATAAATCTGCAAATATCTCGGAAACGAAGCGAGCTATGGCAAAATGTTAAGAGACCTTTTTTGTAGAGAATTATGTTTCCTACAATTTATGTTCTATGATATTTTTTGATCAGATGCCTAGTTCTCGAGATATATCAAGATATTTAAAAGTTCCGAAGCCACACCAACATAATAGAGATACAGAAACACCGTGGCCCCTTTCTTTGAGATAACTCTGCACTAGTGCGAGCCGCAAATGCCACTTCCAGCTTAGCTGTGCAGAAGAAGAACAACAAGAAGAAGAAATATCTCGAAATATGTCCGTCAGGCCCCTTCCCTTGAGATAAATCTGCAAATATCTCGGAAACGAAGCGAGCTATGGCAAAATGTTAAGAGACCTTTTTTGTAGAGAATTAAGTTTCCTACTTTTTATGTTCTATGATATTTTTTGATCAGATGCGTAGTTCTCGAGATATATCAAGATATTTAAAAGTTCCGAAGCCGCACCAACATAATAGAGATACAGAAACACCGTGGCCCCTTTCTTTGAGATAACTCTGCACTAGTGCGAGCCGCAAATGCCACTTCCAGCTTAGCTGTGCAGAAGAAGAACAACAAGAAGAAGAAATATCTCGAAATATGTCCGTCAGGCCCCTTCCCTTGAGATATATCTGCAAATATCTCGGAAACGAAGCGAGCTATGGCAAAATGTTAAGAGACCTTTTTTGTAGAGAATTAAGTTTCCTACTTTTTATGTTCTATGATATTTTTTGATCAGATGCGTAGTTCTCGAGATATATCAAGATATTTAAAAGTTCCGAAGCCGCACCAACATAATAGAGATACAGAAACACCGTGGCCCCTTTCTTTGAGATAACTCTGCACTATTGCGAGCTGCAAATGCCACTTCCAGCTTAGCTGTGCAGAGGAAGAACAACAAGAAGAAGAAGTATCTCGAAATATGTCCGTCAGGCCCGTTCCTTTGAGCTGAATCTGCAAATATCTCGGAAACGAAGCGAGCTATGGCAAAATGTTAAGATACGTTTTTTGTAGAGAATTATGTTTCCTACAATTTATGTTCTATGATATTTTTTGATCAGAAGCGTAGTTTTCGAGATATATCGAGATATTTAAAAGTTCCGAAGCCGCACCAACATAATAGAGATACAGAAACACCGTGGCCCCTTTCTTTGAGATAACTCTGCACTAGTGCGAGCCGCAAATGCCACTTCCAGCTTAGCTGTGCAGAAGAAGAACAACAAGAAGAAGAAATATCTCGAAATATGTCCGTCAGGCCCCTTCCCTTGAGATAAATCTGCAAATATCTGGGAAACGAAGCGAGCTATGGCAAAATGTTAAGAGACCTTTTTTGTAGAGAATTAAGTTTCCTACTTTTTATGTTCTATGATATTTTTTGATCAGATGCGTAGTTCTCGAGATATATCAAGATATTTAAAAGTTCCGAAGCCGCACCAACATAATAGAGATACAGAAACACCGTGGCCCCTTTCTTTGAGATAACTCTGCACTATTGCGAGCTGCAAATGCCACTTCCAGCTTAGCTGTGCAGAGGAAGAACAACAAGAAGAAGAAATATCTCCCACAATATGTCCGTCAGGCCAGTTCCTTTGAGCTGAATCTGCAAATATCTCGGAAACGAAGCGAGCTATGGCAAAATGTTAAGAGACGTTTTTTGTAGAGAATTATGTTTCCTACAATTTATGTTCTATGATATTTTTTGATCCGAAGCGTAGTTTTCGAGATATATCGAGATATTTAAAAGTTCCGAAGCCGCACCAACATAATAGGGATACAGAAACACCGTGGCCCCTTTCTTTGAGATAACTCTGCACTAGTGCGAGCCGCAAATGCCACTTCCAGCTTAGCTGTGCAGAAGAAGAACAACAAGAAGAAGAAATATCTCGAAACATGTCCGTCAGGCCCCTTCCCTTGAGATAAATCTGCAAATATCTCGGAAACGAAGCGAGCTATGGCAAAATGTTAAGAGACCTTTTTTGTAGAGAATTAAGTTTCCTACTTTTTATCTTCTATGATATTTTTTGATCAGATGCGTAGTTCTCGAGATATATCAAGATATTTAAAAGTTCCGAAGCCGCACCAATATAATAGAGATACAGAAACACCGTGGCCCCTTTCCTTGAGATAACTCTGCACTAGTGCGAGCCGCAAATGCCACTTCCAGCTTAGCTGTGCAGAAGAAGAACAACAAGAAGAAGAAATATCTCGAAATATGTCCGTCAGGCCCCTTCCCTTGAGATATATCTGCAAATATCTCGGAAACGAAGCGAGCTATGGCAAAATGTTAAGAGACCTTTTTTGTAGAGAATTCTGTTTCCTACAATTTATGTTCTATGATATTTTTTGATCAGAAGCGTAGTTTTCGAGATATATCGAGATATTTAAAAGTTCCGAAGCCGCACCAACATAATAGAGATACAGAAACACCGTGGCCCCTTTCTTTGAGATAACTCTGCACTAGTGCGAGCCGCAAATGCCACTTCCAGCTTAGCTGTGCAGAAGAAGAACAACAAGAAGAAGAAATATCTCGAAATATGTCCGTCAGGCCCCTTCCTTTGAGATAAATCTGCAAATATCTCGGAAACGAAGCGAGCTATGGCAAAATGTTAAGAGACCTTTTTTGTAGAGAATTAAGTTTCCTACTTTTTATCTTCTATGATATTTTTTGATCAGATGCGTAGTTCTCGAGATATATCAAGATATTTAAAAGTTCCGAAGCCGCACCAACATAATAGAGATACAGAAACACCGTGGCCCCTTTCTTTGAGATAACTCTGCACTATTGCGAGCTGCAAATGCCACTTCCAGCTTAGCTGTGTAGAAGAAGAACAACAAGAAGAAGAAATATCTCCAAATATGTCCGTCAGGCCCCTTCCCTTGAGATATATCTGCAAATATCTCGGAAACGAAGAGAGCTATGGCAAAATGTTAAGAGACCTTTTTTGTAGAGAATTAAGTTTCCTACAATTTATGTTCTATGATAGTTTTTGATCAGAAGCGTAGTTTTCGAGATATATCGAGATATTTAAAAGTTCCGAAGCCGCACCAACATAATAGGGATACAGAAACACCGTGGCCCCTTTCTTTGAGATAACTCTGCACTAGTGCGAGCCGCAAATGCCACTTCCAGCTTAGCTGTGCAGAAGAAGAACAACAAGAAGAAGAAATATCTCGAAATATGTCCGTCAGGCCCCTTCCCTTGAGATATATCTGCAAATCTCTCGGAAACGAAGCGAGCTATGGCAAAATGTTAAGATACGTTTTTTGTAGAGAATTATGTTTCCTACAATTTATGTTCTATGATATTTTTTGATCAGAAGCGTAGTTTTCGAGATATATCGAGATATTTAAAAGTTCCGAAGCCGCACCAACATAATAGAGATACAGAAACACCGTGGCCCCTTTCTTTGAGATAACTCTGCACTAGTGCGAGCCGCAAATGCCACTTCCAGCTTAGCTGTGCAGAAGAAGAACAACAAGAAGAAGAAATATCTCGAAATATGTCCGTCAGGCCCCTTCCCTTGAGATAAATCTGCAAATATCTGGGAAACGAAGCGAGCTATGGCAAAATGTTAAGAGACCTTTTTTGTAGAGAATTAAGTTTCCTACTTTTTATGTTCTATGATATTTTTTGATCAGATGCGTAGTTCTCGAGATATATCAAGATATTTAAAAGTTCCGAAGCCGCACCAACATAATAGAGATACAGAAACACCGTGGCCCCTTTCTTTGAGATAACTCTGCACTATTGCGAGCTGCAAATGCCACTTCCAGCTTAGCTGTGCAGAGGAAGAACAACAAGAAGAAGAAATATCTCCCACAATATGTCCGTCAGGCCAGTTCCTTTGAGCTGAATCTGCAAATATCTCGGAAACGAAGCGAGCTATGGCAAAATGTTAAGAGACGTTTTTTGTAGAGAATTATGTTTCCTACAATTTATGTTCTATGATATTTTTTGATCCGAAGCGTAGTTTTCGAGATATATCGAGATATTTAAAAGTTCCGAAGCCGCACCAACATAATAGGGATACAGAAACACCGTGGCCCCTTTCTTTGAGATAACTCTGCACTAGTGCGAGCCGCAAATGCCACTTCCAGCTTAGCTGTGCAGAAGAAGAACAACAAGAAGAAGAAATATCTCGAAACATGTCCGTCAGGCCCCTTCCCTTGAGATAAATCTGCAAATATCTCGGAAACGAAGCGAGCTATGGCAAAATGTTAAGAGACCTTTTTTGTAGAGAATTAAGTTTCCTACTTTTTATCTTCTATGATATTTTTTGATCAGATGCGTAGTTCTCGAGATATATCAAGATATTTAAAAGTTCCGAAGCCGCACCAATATAATAGAGATACAGAAACACCGTGGCCCCTTTCCTTGAGATAACTCTGCACTAGTGCGAGCCGCAAATGCCACTTCCAGCTTAGCTGTGCAGAAGAAGAACAACAAGAAGAAGAAATATCTCGAAATATGTCCGTCAGGCCCCTTCCCTTGAGATATATCTGCAAATATCTCGGAAACGAAGCGAGCTATGGCAAAATGTTAAGAGACCTTTTTTGTAGAGAATTCTGTTTCCTACAATTTATGTTCTATGATATTTTTTGATCAGAAGCGTAGGTTTCGAGATATATCGAGATATTTAAAAGTTCCGAAGCCGCACCAACATAATAGAGATACAGAAACACCGTGGCCCCTTTCTTTGAGATAACTCTGCACTAGTGCGAGCCGCAAATGCCACTTCCAGCTTAGCTGTGCAGAAGAAGAACAACAAGAAGAAGAAATATCTCGAAATATGTCCGTCAGGCCCCTTCCTTTGAGATAAATCTGCAAATATCTCGGAAACGAAGCGAGCTATGGCAAAATGTTAAGAGACCTTTTTTGTAGAGAATTAAGTTTCCTACTTTTTATGTTCTATGATATTTTTTGATCAGATGCGTAGTTCTCGAGATATATCAAGATATTTAAAAGTTCCGAAGCCGCACCAACATAATAGAGATACAGAAACACCGTGGCCCCTTTCTTTGAGATAACTCTGCACTATTGCGAGCTGCAAATGCCACTTCCAGCTTAGCTGTGTAGAAGAAGAACAACAAGAAGAAGAAATATCTCCAAATATGTCCGTCAGGCCCCTTCCCTTGAGATATATCTGCAAATATCTCGGAAACGAAGAGAGCTATGGCAAAATGTTAAGAGACCTTTTTTGTAGAGAATTAAGTTTCCTACAATTTATGTTCTATGATAGTTTTTGATCAGAAGCGTAGTTTTCGAGATATATCGAGATATTTAAAAGTTCCGAAGCCGCACCAACATAATAGGGATACAGAAACACCGTGGCCCCTTTCTTTGAGATAACTCTGCACTAGTGCGAGCCGCAAATGCCACTTCCAGCTTAGCTGTGCAGAAGAAGAACAACAAGAAGAAGAAATATCTCGAAATATGTCCGTCAGGCCCCTTCCCTTGAGATATATCTGCAAATCTCTCGGAAACGAAGCGAGCTATGGCAAAATGTTAAGAGACCTTTTTTGTAGAGAATTATGTTTCCTACAATTTATGTTCTATGATATTTTTTGATCAGAAGCGTAGTTTTCGAGATATATCGAGATATTTAAAAGTTCCGAAGCCGCACCAACATAATAGAGACACAGAAACACCGTGGCCCCTTTCTTTGAGATAACTCTGCACTAGTGCGAGCCGCAAATGCCACTTCCAGCTTAGCTGTGCAGAAGAAGAACAACAAGAAGAAGAAATATCTCGAAATATGTCCGTCAGGCCCCTTCCCTTGAGATAAATCTGCAAATATCTCGGAAACGAAGCGAGCAATGGCAAAATGTTAAGAGACCTTTTTTGTAGAGAATTAAGTTTCCTACTTTTTATGTTCTATGATATTTTTTGATCAGATGCGTAGTTCTCGAGATATATCAAGATATTTAAAAGTTCCGAAGCCGCACCAACATAATAGAGATACAGAAACACCGTGGCCCCTTTCTTTGAGATAACTCTGCACTATTGCGAGCTGCAAATGCCACTTCCAGCTTAGCTGTGCAGAGGAAGAACAACAAGAAGAAGAAGTATCTCGAAATATGTCCGTCAGGCCCGTTCCTTTGAGCTGAATCTGCAAATATCTCGGAAACGAAGCGAGCTATGGCAAAATGTTAAGATACGTTTTTTGTAGAGAATTATGTTTCCTACAATTTATGTTCTATGATATTTTTTGATCAGAAGCGTAGTTTTCGAGATATATCGAGATATTTAAAAGTTCCGAAGCCGCACCAACATAATAGAGATACAGAAACACCGTGGCCCCTTTCTTTGAGATAACTCTGCACTAGTGCGAGCCGCAAATGCCACTTCCAGCTTAGCTGTGCAGAAGAAGAACAACAAGAAGAAGAAATATCTCGAAATATGTCCGTCAGGCCCCTTCCCTTGAGATAAATCTGCAAATATCTCGGAAACGAAGCGAGCTATGGCAAAATGTTAAGAGACCTTTTTTGTAGAGAATTAAGTTTCCTACTTTTTATGTTCTATGATATTTTTTGATCAGATGCGTAGTTCTCGAGATATATCAAGATATTTAAAAGTTCCGAAGCCGCACCAACATAATAGAGATACAGAAACACCGTGGCCCCTTTCTTTGAGATAACTCTGCACTAGTGCGAGCCGCAAATGCCACTTCCAGCTTAGCTGTGCAGAAGAAGAACAACAAGAAGAAGAAATATCTCGAAATATGTCCGTCAGGCCCCTTCCCTTGAGATAAATCTGCAAATATCTCGGAAACGAAGCGAGCTATGGCAAAATGTTAAGAGACCTTTTTTGTAGAGAATTAAGTTTCCTACTTTTTATGTTCTATGATATTTTTTGATCAGATGCGTAGTTCTCGAGATATATCAAGATATTTAAAAGTTCCGAAGCCGCACCAACATAATAGAGATACAGAAACACCGTGGCCCCTTTCTTTGAGATAACTCTGCACTAGTGCGAGCCGCAAATGCCACTTCCAGCTTAGCTGTGCAGAAGAAGAACAACAAGAAGAAGAAATATCTCGAAATATGTCCGTCAGGCCCCTTCCCTTGAGATATATCTGCAAATATCTCGGAAACGAAGCGAGCTATGGCAAAATGTTAAGAGACCTTTTTTGTAGAGAATTATGTTTCCTACAATTTATGTTCTATGATATTTTTTGATCAGAAGCGTAGTTTTCGAGATATATCGAGATATTTAAAAGTTCCGAAGCCGCACCAACATAATAGAGATACAGAAACACCGTGGCCCCTTTCTTTGAGATAACTCTGCACTAGTGCGAGCCGCAAATGCCACTTCCAGCTTAGCTGTGCAGAAGAAGAACAACAAGAAGAAGAAATATCTCGAAATATGTCCGTCAGGCCCCTTCCCTTGAGATATATCTGCAAATCTCTCGGAAACGAAGCGAGCTATGGCAAAATGTTAAGAGACCTTTTTTGTAGAGAATTATGTTTCCTACAATTTATGTTCTATGATATTTTTTGTTCAGAAGCGTAGTTTTCGAGATATATCGAGATATTTAAAAGTTCCGAAGCCGCACCAACATAATAGAGACACAGAAACACCGTGGCCCCTTTCTTTGAGATAACTCTGCACTAGTGCGAGCCGCAAATGCCACTTCCAGCTTAGCTGTGCAGAAGAAGAACAACAAGAAGAAGAAATATCTCGAAATATGTCCGTCAGGCCCCTTCCCTTGAGATAAATCTGCAAATATCTCGGAAACGAAGCGAGCTATGGCAAAATGTTAAGAGACCTTTTTTGTAGAGAATTAAGTTTCCTACTTTTTATGTTCTATGATATTTTTTGATCAGATGCGTAGTTCTCGAGATATATCAAGATATTTAAAAGTTCCGAAGCCGCACCAACATAATAGAGATACAGAAACACCGTGGCCCCTTTCTTTGAGATAACTCTGCACTATTGCGAGCTGCAAATGCCACTTCCAGCTTAGCTGTGCAGAAGAAGAACAACAAGAAGGAGAAATATCTCGAAATATGTCCGTTAGGCCCCTTCCCTTGAGATAAATCTGCAAATATCTCGGAAACGAAGCGAGCTATGGCAAAATGTTAAGAGACCTTTTTTGTAGAGAATTCTGTTTCCTACAATTTATGTTCTATGATATTTTTTGATCAGAAGCGTAGTTTTCGAGATATATCGAGATATTTAAAAGTTCCGAAGCCGCACCAACATAATAGAGATACAGAAACACCGTGACCCCTTTCTTTGAGATAACTCTGCACTAGTGCGAGCCGCAAATGCCACTTCCAGCTTAGCTGTGCAGAAGAAGAACAACAAGAAGAAGAAATATCTCGAAATATGTCCGTCAGGCCCCTTCCCTTGAGATAAATCTGCAAATATCTCGGAAACGAAGCGAGCTATCGCAAAATGTTAAGAGACCTTTTTTGTAGAGAATTGAGTTTCCTACTTTTTATCTTCTATGATATTTTTTGATCAGATGCGTAGTTCTCGAGATATATCAAGATATTTAAAAGTTCCGAAGCCGCACCAACATAATAGAGATACAGAAACACCGTGGCCCCTCTCTTTGAGATAACTCTGCACTATTGCGAGCTGGAAATGCCACTTCCAGTTTAGCTGTGCAGAAGAAGAACAACAAGAAGAAGAAATATCTCGAAATATGTCCGTTAGGCCCCTTCCCTTGAGATAAATCTGCAAATATCTCGGAAACGAAGCGAGCTATGGCAAAATGTTAAGAGACCTTTTTTGTAGAGAATTAAGTTTCCTACTTTTTAGGTTCTATGATATTTTTTGATCAGAAGCGTAGTTTTCGAGATGTATCGAGATATTTAAAAGTTCCGAAGCCGCACCAACATAATAGAGATACAGAAACACCGTGGCCCCTTTCTTTGAGATAACTCTGCACTAGTGCGAGCCGCAAATGCCACTTCCAGCTTAGCTGTGCAGAAGAAGAACAACAAGAAGAAGAGATATCTCGAAATATGTCCGTCAGGCCCCTTCCCTTGAGATATATCTGCAAATATCTCGGAAACGAAGCGAGCTATGGCAAAATGTTAAGAGACCTTTTTTGTAGAGAATTCTGTTTCCTACAATTTATGTTCTATGATATTTTTTGATCAGAAGCGTAGTTTTCGAGATATATCGAGATATTTAAAAGTTCCGAAGCCGCACCAACATAATAGAGATACAGAAACACCGTGACCCCTTTCTTTGAGATAACTCTGCACTAGTGCGAGCCGCAAATGCCACTTCCAGCTTAGCTGTGCAGAAGAAGAACAACAAGAAGAAGAAATATCTCGAAATATGTCCGTCAGGCCCCTTCCCTTGAGATAAATCTGCAAATATCTCGGAAACGAAGCGAGTTATGGCAAAATGCTAAGAGACCTTTTTTGTAGAGAATTAAGTTTCCTACTTTTTATGTTCTATGATATTTTTTGATCAGATGCGTAGTTCTCGAGATATATCAAGATATTTAAAAGTTCCGAACCCGCACCAACATAATAGAGATACAGAAACACCGTGGCCCCTTTCTTTGAGATAACTCTGCACTATTGCGAGCTGCAAATGCCACTTGCAGCTTAGCTGTGCAGAGGAAGAACAACAAGAAGAAGAAATATCTCGAAATATGTCCGTCAGGCCAGTTCCTTTGAGCTGAATCTGCAAATATCTCGGAAACGAAGCGAGCTATGGCAAAATGTTAAGAGACGTTTTTTATAGAGAATTATGTTTCCTACAATTTATGTTCTATGATATTTTTTGATCAGAAGCGTAGTTTTCGAGATATATCAAGATATTTAAAAGTTCCGAAGCCGCACCAACATAATAGGGATACAGAAACACCGTGGCCCCTTTCTTTGAGATAACTCTGCACTAGTGCGAGCCGCAAATGCCACTTCCAGCTTAGCTCTGCAGAAGAAGAACAACAAGAAGAAGAAATATCTCGAAATATGTCCGTCAGGCCCCTTCCCTTGAGATATATCTGCAAATATCTCGGAAACCAAGCGAGCTATGGCAAAATGTTAAGAGACCTTTTTTGTAGAGAATTATGTTTCCTACAATTTATGTTCTATGATATTTTTTGATCAGAAGCGTAGTTTTCGAGATATATCAAGATATTTAAAAGTTCCGAAGCCGCACCAACATAATAGAGATACAGAAACACCGTGGCCCCTTTCTTTGAGATAACTCTGCACTATTGCGAGCTGCAAATGCCACTTCCAGCTTAGCTGTGCAGAAGAAGAACAACAAGAAGAAGAAATATCTCGAAATATGTCCGTCAGGCCCCTTCCCTTGAGATATATCTGCAAATATCTCGGAAACGAAGCTATCTATGGCAAAATGTTAAGAGACCCTTTTTGTAGAGAATTATGTTTCCTACAATTTATGTTCTATGATATTTTTTGATCAGAAGCGTAGTTTTCGAGATATATCGAGATATTTAAAAGTTCCGAAGCCGCACCAACATAATAGAGATACAGAAACACCGTGGCCCCTTTCTTTGAGATAACTCTGCACTAGTGCGAGCCGCAAATGCCACTTCCAGCTTAGCTGTGCAGAAGAAGAACAACAAGAAGAAGAAATATCTCGAAATATGTCCGTCAGGCCCCTTCCCTTGAGATAAATCTGCAAATATCTCGGAAACGAAGCGAGCTATGGCAAAATGTTGAGAGACCTTTTTTGTAGAGAATTAAGTTTCCTACTTTTTATGTTCTATGATATTTTTTGATCGGATGCGTAGTTCTCGAGATATATCAAGATATTTAAAAGTTCCGAAGCCGCACCAACATAATAGAGATACAGAAACACCGTGGCCCCTTTCTTTGAGATAAGTCTGCACTATTGCGAGCTGCAAATGCCACTTCCAGCTTTGCTGTGCAGAAGAAGAACAACAAGAAGATGAAATATCTCGAAATATGTCCGTCAGGCCCCTTCCCTTGAGATAAATCTGCAAATATCTCGGAAACGAAGAGAGCTATGCCAAAATGTTAAGAGACCTTTTTTGTAGAGAATTAAGTTTCCTACAATTTATGTTCTATGATATTTTTTGATCAGAAGCGTAGTTTCCGAGATATATCGAGATATTTAAAAGTTCCGAAGCCGCACCAACATAATAGGGATACAGAAACACCGTGGCCCCTTTCTTTGAGATAACTCTGCACTAGTGCGAGCCGCAAATGCCACTTCCAGCTTAGCTGTGCAGAAGAAGAACAACAAGAAGAAGAAATATCTCGAAATATGTCCGTCAGGCCCCTTCCCTTGAGATAAATCTGCAAATATCTCGGAAACGAAGCGAGCTATGGCAAAATGTTAAGAGACCTTTTTTGTAGAGAATTAAGTTTCCTACTTTTTATGTTCTATGATATTTTTTGATCAGATGCGTAGTTCTCGAGATATATCAAGATATTTAAAAGTTCCGAAGCCGCACCAACATAATAGAGATACAGAAACACCGTGGCCCCTTTCTTTGAGATAAGTCTGCACTATTGCGAGCTGCAAATGCCACTTCCAGCTTTGCTGTGCAGAAGAAGAACAACAAGAAGATGAAATATCTCGAAATATGTCCGTCAGGCCCCTTCCCTTGAGATAAATCTGCAAATATCTCGGAAACGAAGAGAGCTATGCCAAAATGTTAAGAGACCTTTTTTGTAGAGAATTAAGTTTCCTACAATTTATGTTCTATGATATTTTTTGATCAGAAGCGTAGTTTCCGAGATATATCGAGATATTTAAAAGTTCCGAAGCCGCACCAACATAATAGGGATACAGAAACACCGTGGCCCCTTTCTTTGAGATAACTCTGCACTAGTGCGAGCCGCAAATGCCACTTCCAGCTTAGCTGTGCAGAAGAAGAACAACAAGAAGAAGAAATATCTCGAAATATGTCCGTCAGGCCCCTTCCCTTGAGATAAATCTGCAAATATCTCGGAAACGAAGCGAGCTATGGCAAAATGTTAAGAGACCTTTTTTGTAGAGAATTAAGTTTCCTACTTTTTATGTTCTATGATATTTTTTGATCAGATGCGTAGTTCTCGAGATATATCAAGATATTTAAAAGTTCCGAAGCCGCACCAACATAATAGAGATACAGAAACACCGTGGCCCCTTTCTTTGAGATAACTCTGCACTATTGCGAGCTGCAAATGCCACTTCCAGCTTAGCTGTGCAGAGGAAGAACAACAAGAAGAAGAAATATCTCCCACAATATGTCCGTCAGGCCAGTTCCTTTGAGCTGAATCTGCAAATATCTCGGAAACGAAGCGAGCTATGGCAAAATGTTAAGAGACGTTTTTTGTAGAGAATTATGTTTCCTACAATTTATGTTCTATGATATTTTTTGATCCGAAGCGTAGTTTTCGAGATATATCGAGATATTTAAAAGTTCCGAAGCCGCACCAACATAATAGGGATACAGAAACACCGTGGCCCCTTTCTTTGAGATAACTCTGCACTAGTGCGAGCCGCAAATGCCACTTCCAGCTTAGCTGTGCAGAAGAAGAACAACAAGAAGAAGAAATATCTCGAAATATGTCCGTCAGGCCCCTTCCCTTGAGATAAATCTGCAAATATCTCGGAAACGAAGCGAGCTATGGCAAAATGTTAAGAGACCTTTTTTGTAGAGAATTGAGTTTCCTACTTTTTATCTTCTATGATATTTTTTGATCAGATGCGTAGTTCTCGAGATATATCAAGATATTTAAAAGTTCCGAAGCCGCACCAACATAATAGAGATACAGAAACACCGTGGCCCCTCTCTTTGAGATAACTCTGCACTATTGCGAGCTGGAAATGCCACTTCCAGTTTAGCTGTGCAGAAGAAGAACAACAAGAAGAAGAAATATCTCGAAATATGTCCGTTAGGCCCCTTCCCTTGAGATAAATCTGCAAATATCTCGGAAACGAAGCGAGCTATGGCAAAATGTTAAGAGACCTTTTTTGTAGAGAATTAAGTTTCCTACTTTTTAGGTTCTATGATATTTTTTGATCAGAAGCGTAGTTTTCGAGATGTATCGAGATATTTAAAAGTTCCGAAGCCGCACCAACATAATAGAGATACAGAAACACCGTGGCCCCTTTCTTTGAGATAACTCTGCACTAGTGCGAGCCGCAAATGCCACTTCCAGCTTAGCTGTGCAGAAGAAGAACAACAAGAAGAAGAAGTATCTCGAAATATGTCCGTCAGGCCCCTTCCCTTGAGATATATCTGCAAATATCTCGGAAACGAAGCGAGCTATGGCAAAATGTTAAGAGACCTTTTTTGTAGAGAATTCTGTTTCCTACAATTTATGTTCTATGATATTTTTTGATCAGAAGCGTAGTTTTCGAGATATATCGAGATATTTAAAAGTTCCGAAGCCGCACCAACATAATAGAGATACAGAAACACCGTGACCCCTTTCTTTGAGATAACTCTGCACTAGTGCGAGCCGCAAATGCCACTTCCAGCTTAGCTGTGCAGAAGAAGAGCAACAAGAAGAAGAAATATCTCGAAATATGTCCGTCAGGCCCCTTCCCTTGAGATATATCTGCAAATCTCTCGGAAACGAAGCGAGCTATGGCAAAATGTTAAGAGACCTTTTTTGTAGAGAATTATGTTTCCTACAATTTATGTTCTATGATATTTTTTGATCAGAAGCGTAGTTTTCGAGATATATCGAGATATTTAAAAGTTCCGAAGCCGCACCAACATAATAGAGACACAGAAACACCGTGGCCCCTTTCTTTGAGATAACTCTGCACTAGTGCGAGCCGCAAATGCCACTTCCAGCTTAGCTGTGCAGAAGAAGAACAACAAGAAGAAGAAATATCTCGAAATATGTCCGTCAGGCCCCTTCCCTTGAGATAAATCTGCAAATATCTCGGAAACGAAGCGAGCTATGGCAAAATGTTAAGAGACCTTTTTTGTAGAGAATTAAGTTTCCTACTTTTTATGTTCTATGATATTTTTTGATCAGATGCGTAGTTCTCGAGATATATCAAGATATTTAAAAGTTCCGAAGCCGCACCAACATAATAGAGATACAGAAACACCGTGGCCCCTTTCTTTGAGATAACTCTGCACTATTGCGAGCTGCAAATGCCACTTCCAGCTTAGCTGTGCAGAAGAAGAACAACAAGAAGGAGAAATATCTCGAAATATGTCCGTTAGGCCCCTTCCCTTGAGATAAATCTGCAAATATCTCGGAAACGAAGCGAGCTATGGCAAAATGTTAAGAGACCTTTTTTGTAGAGAATTCTGTTTCCTACAATTTATGTTCTATGATATTTTTTGATCAGAAGCGTAGTTTTCGAGATATATCGAGATATTTAAAAGTTCCGAAGCCGCACCAACATAATAGAGATACAGAAACACCGTGACCCCTTTCTTTGAGATAACTCTGCACTAGTGCGAGCCGCAAATGCCACTTCCAGCTTAGCTGTGCAGAAGAAGAACAACAAGAAGAAGAAATATCTCGAAATATGTCCGTCAGGCCCCTTCCCTTGAGATAAATCTGCAAATATCTCGGAAACGAAGCGAGCTATCGCAAAATGTTAAGAGACCTTTTTTGTAGAGAATTGAGTTTCCTACTTTTTATCTTCTATGATATTTTTTGATCAGATGCGTAGTTCTCGAGATATATCAAGATATTTAAAAGTTCCGAAGCCGCACCAACATAATAGAGATACAGAAACACCGTGGCCCCTCTCTTTGAGATAACTCTGCACTATTGCGAGCTGGAAATGCCACTTCCAGTTTAGCTGTGCAGAAGAAGAACAACAAGAAGAAGAAATATCTCGAAATATGTCCGTTAGGCCCCTTCCCTTGAGATAAATCTGCAAATATCTCGGAAACGAAGCGAGCTATGGCAAAATGTTAAGAGACCTTTTTTGTAGAGAATTAAGTTTCCTACTTTTTAGGTTCTATGATATTTTTTGATCAGAAGCGTAGTTTTCGAGATGTATCGAGATATTTAAAAGTTCCGAAGCCGCACCAACATAATAGAGATACAGAAACACCGTGGCCCCTTTCTTTGAGATAACTCTGCACTAGTGCGAGCCGCAAATGCCACTTCCAGCTTAGCTGTGCAGAAGAAGAACAACAAGAAGAAGAGATATCTCGAAATATGTCCGTCAGGCCCCTTCCCTTGAGATATATCTGCAAATATCTCGGAAACGAAGCGAGCTATGGCAAAATGTTAAGAGACCTTTTTTGTAGAGAATTCTGTTTCCTACAATTTATGTTCTATGATATTTTTTGATCAGAAGCGTAGTTTTCGAGATATATCGAGATATTTAAAAGTTCCGAAGCCGCACCAACATAATAGAGATACAGAAACACCGTGACCCCTTTCTTTGAGATAACTCTGCACTAGTGCGAGCCGCAAATGCCACTTCCAGCTTAGCTGTGCAGAAGAAGAACAACAAGAAGAAGAAATATCTCGAAATATGTCCGTCAGGCCCCTTCCCTTGAGATAAATCTGCAAATATCTCGGAAACGAAGCGAGTTATGGCAAAATGCTAAGAGACCTTTTTTGTAGAGAATTAAGTTTCCTACTTTTTATGTTCCATGATATTTTTTGATCAGATGCGTAGTTCTCGAGATATATCAAGATATTTAAAAGTTCCGAACCCGCACCAACATAATAGAGATACAGAAACACCGTGGCCCCTTTCTTTGAGATAACTCTGCACTATTGCGAGCTGCAAATGCCACTTGCAGCTTAGCTGTGCAGAGGAAGAACAACAAGAAGAAGAAATATCTCGAAATATGTCCGTCAGGCCAGTTCCTTTGAGCTGAATCTGCAAATATCTCGGAAACGAAGCGAGCTATGGCAAAATGTTAAGAGACGTTTTTTATAGAGAATTATGTTTCCTACAATTTATGTTCTATGATATTTTTTGATCAGAAGCGTAGTTTTCGAGATATATCAAGATATTTAAAAGTTCCGAAGCCGCACCAACATAATAGGGATACAGAAACACCGTGGCCCCTTTCTTTGAGATAACTCTGCACTAGTGCGAGCCGCAAATGCCACTTCCAGCTTAGCTCTGCAGAAGAAGAACAACAAGAAGAAGAAATATCTCGAAATATGTCCGTCAGGCCCCTTCCCTTGAGATAAATCTGCAAATATCTCGGAAACGAAGCGAGCTATGGCAAAATGTTAAGAGACCTTTTTTGTAGAGAATTAAGTTTCCTACTTTTTAGGTTCTATGATATTTTTTGATCAGAAGCGTAGTTTTCGAGATGTATCGAGATATTTAAAAGTTCCGAAGCCGCACCAACATAATAGAGATACAGAAACACCGTGGCCCCTTTCTTTGAGATAACTCTGCACTATTGCGAGCTGCAAATGCCACTACCAGCTTAGCTGTGCAGAAGAAGAACAACAAGAAGATGAAATATCTCGAAATATGTCCGTCAGGCCCCTTCCCTTGAGATAAATCTGCAAATATCTCGGAAACGAAGAGAGCTATGCCAAAATGTTAAGAGACCTTTTTTGTAGAGAATTAAGTTTCCTACAATTTATGTTCTATGATATTTTTTGATCAGAAGCGTAGTTTCCGAGATATATCGAGATATTTAAAAGTTCCGAAGCCGCACCAACATAATAGGGATACAGAAACACCGTGGCCCCCTTCTTTGAGATAACTCTGCACTAGTGCGAGCCGCAAATGCCACTTCCAGCTTAGCTGTGCAGAAGAAGAACAACAAGAAGAAGAAATATCTCGAAATATGTCCGTCAGGCCCCTTCCCTTGAGATAAATCTGCAAATATCTCGGAAACGAAGCGAGTTATGGCAAAATGCTAAGAGACCTTTTTTGTAGAGAATTAAGTTTCCTACTTTTTATGTTCTATGATATTTTTTGATCAGAAGCGTAGTTTTCGAGATATATCGAGATATTTAAAAGTTCCGAAGCCGCACCAACATAATAGAGATACAGAAACACCGTGGCCCCTTTCTTTGAGATAACTCTGCACTAGTGCGAGCCGCAAATGCCACTTCCAGCTTAGCTGTGCAGAAGAAGAACAACAAGAAGAAGAAATATCTCGAAATATGTCCGTCAGGCCCCTTCCCTTGAGATAAATATGCAAATATCTCGGAAACGAAGCGAGCTATGGCAAAATGTTAAGAGACCTTTTTTGTAGAGAATTAAGTTTCCTACTTTTTATGTTCTATGATATTTTTTGATCAGAAGCGTAGTTTTCGAGATGTATCGAGATATTTAAAAGTTCCGAAGCCGCACCAACATAATAGAGATACAGAAACACCGTGGCCCCTTTCTTTGAGATAACTCTGCACTATTGCGAGCTGCAAATGCCACTACCAGCTTAGCTGTGCAGAAGAAGAACAACAAGAAGATGAAATATCTCGAAATATGTCCGTCAGGCCCCTTCCCTTGAGATAAATCTGCAAATATCTCGGAAACGAAGAGAGCTATGCCAAAATGTTAAGAGACCTTTTTTGTAGAGAATTAAGTTTCCTACAATTTATGTTCTATGATATTTTTTGATCAGAAGCGTAGTTTCCGAGATATATCGAGATATTTAAAAGTTCCGAAGCCGCACCAACATAATAGGGATACAGAAACACCGTGGCCCCCTTCTTTGAGATAACTCTGCACTAGTGCGAGCCGCAAATGCCACTTCCAGCTTAGCTGTGCAGAAGAAGAACAACAAGAAGAAGAAATATCTCGAAATATGTCCGTCAGGCCCCTTCCCTTGAGATAAATCTGCAAATATCTCGGAAACGAAGCGAGTTATGGCAAAATGCTAAGAGACCTTTTTTGTAGAGAATTAAGTTTCCTACTTTTTATGTTCTATGATATTTTTTGATCAGAAGCGTAGTTTTCGAGATATATCGAGATATTTAAAAGTTCCGAAGCCGCACCAACATAATAGGGATACAGAAACACCGTGGCCCCTTTCTTTGAGATAACTCTGCACTAGTGCGAGCCGCAAATGCCACTTCCAGCTTAGCTCTGCAGAAGAAGAACAACAAGAAGAAGAAATATCTCGAAATATGTCCGTCAGGCCCCTTCCCTTGAGATATATCTGCAAATATCTCGGAAACCAAGCGAGCTATGGCAAAATGTTAAGAGACCTTTTTTGTAGAGAATTATGTTTCCTACAATTTATGTTCTATGATATTTTTTGATCAGAAGCGTAGTTTTCGAGATATATCAAGATATTTAAAAGTTCCGAAGCCGCACCAACATAATAGAGATACAGAAACACCGTGGCCCCTTTCTTTGAGATAACTCTGCACTATTGCGAGCTGCAAATGCCACTTCCAGCTTAGCTGTGCAGAAGAAGAACAACAAGAAGATGAAATATCTCGAAATATGTCCGTCAGGCCCCTTCCCTTGAGATAAATCTGCAAATATCTCGGAAACGAAGAGAGCTATGGCAAAATGTTAACAGACCTTTTTTGTAGAGAATTAAGTTTCCTACAATTTATGTTCTATGATATTTTTTGATCAGAAGCGTAGTTTCCGAGATATATCGAGATATTTAAAAGTTCCGAAGCCGCACCAACATAATAGGGATACAGAAACACCGTGGCCCCTTTCTTTGAGATAACTCTGCACTAGTGCGAGCCGCAAATGCCACTTCCAGCTTAGCTGTGCAGAAGAAGAACAACAAGAAGATGAAATATCTCGAAATATGTCCGTCAGGCCCCTTCCCTTGAGATAAATCTGCAAATATCTCGGAAACGAAGAGAGCTATGGCAAAATGTTAACAGACCTTTTTTGTAGAGAATTAAGTTTCCTACAATTTATGTTCTATGATATTTTTTGATCAGAAGCGTAGTTTCCGAGATATATCGAGATATTTAAAAGTTCCGAAGCCGCACCAACATAATAGGGATACAGAAACACCGTGGCCCCTTTCTTTGAGATAACTCTGCACTAGTGCGAGCCGCAAATGCCACTTCCAGCTTAGCTGTGCAGAAGAAGAACAACAAGAAGAAGAAATATCTCGAAATATGTCCGTCAGGCCCCTTCCCTTGAGATATATCTGCAAATATCTCGGAAACGAAGCGATCTATGGCAAAATGTTAAGAGACCTTTTTTGTAGAGAATTATGTTTCCTACAATTTATGTTCTATGATATTTTTTGATCAGAAGCGTAGTTTTCGAGATATATCGAGATATTTAAAAGTTCCGAAGCCGCACCAACATAATAGAGATACAGAAACACCGTGGCCCCATTCTTTGAGATAACTCTGCACTAGTGCGAGCCGCAAATGCCACTTCCAGCTTAGCTGTGCAGAAGAAGAACAACAAGAAGAAGAAATATCTCGAAATATGTCCGTCAGGCCCCTTCCCTTGAGATAAATCTGCAAATATCTCGGAAACGAAGCGAGCTATGGCAAAATGTTGAGAGACCTTTTTTGTAGAGAATTAAGTTTCCTACTTTTTATGTTCTATGATATTTTTTGATCGGATGCGTAGTTCTCGAGATATATCAAGATATTTAAAAGTTCCGAAGCCGCACCAACATAATAGAGATACAGAAACACCGTGGCCCCTTTCTTTGAGATAACTCTGCACTATTGCGAGCTGCAAATGCCACTTCCAGCTTAGCTGTGCAGAGGAAGAACAACAAGAAGAAGAAATATCTCGAAATATGTCCGTCAGGCCAGTTCCTTTGAGCTGAATCTGCAAATATCTCGGAAACGAAGCGAGCTATGGCAAAATGTTAAGAGACGTTTTTTGTAGAGAATTATGTTTCCTACAATTTATGTTCTATGATATTTTTTGATCCGAAGCGTAGTTTTCGAGATATATCGAGATATTTAAAAGTTCCGAAGCCGCACCAACATAATAGGGATACAGAAACACCGTGGCCCCTTTCTTTGAGATAACTCTGCACTAGTGCGAGCCGCAAATGCCACTTCCAGCTTAGCGGTGCAGAAGAAGAACAACAAGAAGAAGAAATATCTCGAAATATGTCCGTCAGGCCCCTTCCCTTGAGATAAATCTGCAAATATCTCGGAAACGAAGCGAGCTATGGCAAAATGTTAAGAGACGTTTTTTGTAGAGAATTAAGTTTCCTACTTTTTATGTTCGATGATATTTTTCGATCAGAGGCGTAGTTCTCGAGATATATCAAGATATTTAAAAGTTCCGAAGCCGCACCAACATAATAGAGATACAGAAACACCGTGGCCCCTTTCTTTGAGATAACTCTGCACTATTGCGAGCTGTAAATGCCACTTCCAGCTTAGCTGTGCAGAAGAAGAACAACAAGAAGAGGAAATATCTCGAAATATGTCCGTCAGGCCCCTTCCCTTGAGATATATCTGCAAATATCTCGGAAACGAAGCGAGCTATGGCAAAATGTTAAGAGACCTTTTTTGTAGAGAATTATGTTTCCTACAATTTATGTTCTATGATATTTTTTGATCAGAAGCGTAGTTTTCGAGATATATCGAGATATTTAAAAGTTCCGAAGCCGCACCAACATAATAGAGATACAGAAACACCGTGGCCCCTTTCTTTGAGATAACTCTGCACTAGTGCGAGCCGCAAATGCCACTTCCAGCTTAGCTGTGCAGAAGAAGAACAACAAGAAGAAGAAATATCTCGAAATATGTCCGTCAGGCCCCTTCCCTTGAGATAAATATGCAAATATCTCGGAAACGAAGCGAGCTATGGCAAAATGTTAAGAGACCTTTTTTGTAGAGAATTAAGTTTCCTACTTTTTATGTTCTATGATATTTTTTGATCAGATGCGTTGTTCTCGAGATATATCAAGATATTTAAAAGTTCCGAAGCCGCACCAACATAATAGAGATACAGAAACACCGTGGCCCCTTTCTTTGAGATAACTCTGCACTATTGCGAGCTGCAAATGCCACTCCCAGCTTAGCTGTGCAGAAGAAGAACAACTAGAAGAAGAAATATCTCGAAATATGTCCGTCAGGCCCCTTCCCTTGAGATATATCTGCAAATATCTCGGAAACGAAGCGAGCTATGGCAAAATGTTAAGAGACCTTTTTTGGAGAGAATTAAGTTTCCTACTTTTTATGTTCTATGATATTTTTTGATCGGATGCGTAGTTCTCGAGATATATCAAGATATTTAAAAGTTCCGAAGCCGCACCAACATAATAGAGATACAGAAACACCGTGGCCCCTTTCTTTGAGATAACTCTACACTATTGCGAGCTGCAAATGCCACTTCCAGCTTAGCTGTGCAGAAGAAGAACAACAAGAAGAAGAAATATCTCGAAATATGTCTGTCAGGCCCCTTCCCTTGAGATATATCTGCAAATATCTCGGAAACGAAGCGAGCTATGGCGAAATGTTAAGAGACCTTTTTTGTAGAGAATCAAGTTTCCTACGTTTTATCTTCTATGATATTTTTTGATCAGAAGCGTAGTTTTCGAGATATATCGAGATATTTAAAAGTTCCGAAGCCGCACCAACATAATAGAGATACAGAAACACCGTGGCCCCTTTCTTTGAGATAACTCTGCACTAGTGCGAGCCGCAAATGCCACTTCCAGCTTAGCTGTGCAGAAGAAGAACAACAAGAAGAAGAAATATCTCGAAATATGTCCGTCGGGCCCCTTCCCTTGAGATAAATATGCAAATATCTCGGAAACGAAGCGAGCTATGGCAAAATGTTAAGACACCTTTTTTGTAGAGAATTAAGTTTCCTACTTTTTATGTTCTATGATATTTTTTGATCAGAAGCGTAGTTTTCGAGATATATCGAGATATTTAAAAGTTCCGAAGCCGCACCAACATAATAGAGATACAGAAACACCGTGGCCCCTTTCTTTGAGATAACTCTGCACTAGTGCGAGCCGCAAATGCCACTTCCAGCTTAGCTGTGCAGAAGAAGAACAACAAGAAGAAGAAATATCTCGAAATATGTCCGTCGGGCCCCTTCCCTTGAGATAAATATGCAAATATCTCGGAAACGAAGCGAGCTATGGCAAAATGTTAAGACACCTTTTTTGTAGAGAATTAAGTTTCCTACTTTTTATGTTCTATGATATTTTTTGATCAGATGCGTTGTTCTCGAGATATATCAACATATTTAAAAGTTCCGAAGCCGCACCAACATAATAGAGATACAGAAACACCGTGGCCCCTTTCTTTGAGATAACTCTGCACTATTGCGAGCTGCAAATGCCACTCCCAGCTTAGCTGTGCAGAAGAAGAACAACAAGAAGAAGAAATATCTCGAAATATGTCCGTCAGGCCCCTTCCCTTGAGATATATCTGCAAATATCTCGGAAACGAAGCGAGCTATGGCAAAATGTTAAGAGACCTTTTTTGTAGAGAATTAAGTTTCCTACTTTTTATGTTGTATGATATTTTTTGATCGGATGCGTAGTTCTCGAGATATATCAAGATATTTAAAAGTTCCGAAGCCGCACCAACATAATAGAGATACAGAAACACCGTGGCCCCTTTCTTTGAGATAACTCTGCACTACTGCGAGCTGCAAATGCCACTTCCAGCTTAGCTGTGCAGAAGAAGAACAACAAGAAGAAGAAATATCTCGAAATATGTCCGTCAGACCCCTTCCCTTGAGATAAATCTGCAAATATCTCGGAAACGAAGCGAGCTATGGCAAAATGTTGAGAGACCTTTTTTGTAGAGAATTAAGTTTCCTACTTTTTATGTTCTATGATATTTTTTGATCGGATGCGTAGTTCTCGAGATATATCAAGATATTTAAAAGTTCCGAAGCCGCACCAACATAATAGAGATACAGAAACACCGTGGCCCCTTTCTTTGAGATAACTCTGCACTATTGCGCGCTGCAAATGCCACTTCCAGCTTAGCTGTGCACAAGAAGAACAACAAGAAGAAGAAATATCTCGAAATATGCCCGTCAGGCCCCTTCCATTGAGATAAATCTGCAAATATCTCGGAAACGAAGCGAGCTATGGCAAAATGTTAAGAGACCTTTTTTGTAGAGAATTAAGTTTCCTACTTTTTATGTTCTATGATATTTTTTGATCAGATGCGTAGTTCTCGAGATATATCAAGATATTTAAAAGTTCCGAAGCCGCACCAACATAATAGAGATACAGAAACACCGTGGCCCCTTTCTTTGAGATAACTCCGCACTACTGCGAGCTGCAAATGCCACTTCCAGCTTAGCTGTGCAGAAGAAGAACAACAAGAAGAAGAAATATCTCGAAATATGTCCGTCAGACCCCTTCCCTTGAGATAAATCTGCAAATATCTCGGAAACGAAGCGAGCTATGGCAAAATGTTGAGAGACCTTTTTTGGAGAGAATTAAGTTTCCTACTTTTTATGTTCTATGATATTTTTTGATCGGATGCGTAGTTCTCGAGATATATCAAGATATTTAAAAGTTCCGAAGCCGCACCAACATAATAGAGATACAGAAACACCGTGGCCCCTTTCTTTGAGATAACTCTGCACTATTGCGCGCTGCAAATGCCACTTCCAGCTTAGCTGTGCAGAAGAAGAACAACAAGAAGAAGAAATATCTCGAAATATGCCCGTCAGGCCCCTTCCATTCAGATAAATCTGCAAATATCTCGGAAACGAAGCGAGCTATGACAAAATGTTAAGAGACCTTTTTTGTAGAGAATTAAGTTTCCTACTTTTTATGTTCTATGATATTTTTTGATCAGATGCGTAGTTCTCGAGATATATCAAGATATTTAAAAGTTCCGAAGCCGCACCAACATAATAGAGATACAGAAACACCGTGGCCCCTTTCTTTGAGATAACTCTGCACTACTGCGAGCTGCAAATGCCACTTCCAGCTTAGCTGTGCAGAAGAAGAACAACAAGAAGAAGAAATATCTCGAAATATGTCCGTCAGACCCCTTCCCTTGAGATAAATCTGCAAATATCTCGGAAACGAAGCGAGCTATGGCAAAATGTTAAGAGACATTTTTTGTAGAGAATTAAGTTTCCTACTTTTTATGTTCTATGATATTTTTTGATCAGATGCGTAGTTCTCGAGATATATCGAGATATTTAAAAGTTCCGAAGCCGCACCAACATAATAGAGATACAGAAACACCGTGGCCCCTTTCGTTGAGATAACTCTGCACTAGTGCGAGCCGCAAATGCCACTTCCAGCTTAGCTGTGCAGAAGAAGAACAACAAGAAGAAGAAATATCTCGAAATATGTCCGTCAGGCCCCTTCCCTTGAGATAAATCTGCAAATATCTCGGAAACGAAGCGAGCTATGGCGAAATGTTAAGAGACCTTTTTTGTAGAGAATCAAGTTTCCTACGTTTTATCTTCTATGATATTTTTTGATCAGAAGCGTAGTTTTCGAGATATATCGAGATATTTAAAAGTTCCGAAGCCGCACCAACATAATAGAGATACAGAAACACCGTGGCCCCTTTCTTTGAGATAACTCTGCACTAGTGCGAGCCGCAAATGCCACTTCCAGCTTAGCTGTGCAGAAGAAGAACAACAAGAAGAAGAAATATCTCGAAATATGTCCGTCAGGCCCCTTCCCTTGAGATAAATATGCAAATATCTCGGAAACGAAGCGAGCTATGGCAAAATGTTAAGAGACCTTTTTTGTAGAGAATTAAGTTTCCTACTTTTGATGTTCTATGATATTTTTTGATCAGATGCGTTGTTCTCGAGATATATCAACATATTTAAAAGTTCCGAAGCCGCACCAACATAATAGAGATACAGAAACACCGTGGCCCCTTTCTTTGAGATAACTCTGCACTATTGCGAGCTGCAAATGCCACTCCCAGCTTAGCTGTGCAGAAGAAGAACAACAAGAAGAAGAAATATCTCGAAATATGTCCGTCAGGCCCCTTCCCTTGAGATATATCTGCAAATATCTCGGAAACGAAGCGAGCTATGGCAAAATGTTAAGAGACCTTTTTTGTAGAGAATTAAGTTTCCTACTTTTTATGTTGTATGATATTTTTTGATCGGATGCGTAGTTCTCGAGATATATCAAGATATTTAAAAGTTCCGAAGCCGCACCAACATAATAGAGATACAGAAACACCGTGGCCCCTTTCTTTGAGATAACTCTGCACTACTGCGAGCTGCAAATGCCACTTCCAGCTTAGCTGTGCAGAAGAAGAACAACAAGAAGAAGAAATATCTCGAAATATGTCCGTCAGACCCCTTCCCTTGAGATAAATCTGCAAATATCTCGGAAACGAAGCGAGCTATGGCAAAATGTTGAGAGACCTTTTTTGTAGAGAATTAAGTTTCCTACTTTTTATGTTCTATGATATTTTTTGATCGGATGCGTAGTTCTCGAGATATATCAAGATATTTAAAAGTTCCGAAGCCGCACCAACATAATAGAGATACAGAAACACCGTGGCCCCTTTCTTTGAGATAACTCTGCACTATTGCGCGCTGCAAATGCCACTTCCAGCTTAGCTGTGCAGAAGAAGAACAACAAGAAGAAGAAATATCTCGAAATATGCCCGTCAGGCCCCTTCCATTGAGATAAATCTGCAAATATCTCGGAAACGAAGCGAGCTATGGCAAAATGTTAAGAGACCTTTTTTGTAGATAATTAAGTTTCCTACTTTTTATGTTCTATGATATTTTTTGATCAGATGCGTAGTTCTCGAGATATATCAAGATATTTAAAAGTTCCGAAGCCGCACCAACATAATAGAGATACAGAAACACCGTGGCCCCTTTCTTTGAGATAACTCCGCACTACTGCGAGCTGCAAATGCCACTTCCAGCTTAGCTGTGCAGAAGAAGAACAACAAGAAGAAGAAATATCTCGAAATATGTCCGTCAGACCCCTTCCCTTGAGATAAATCTGCAAATATCTCGGAAACGAAGCGAGCTATGGCAAAATGTTAAGAGACCTTTTTTGGAGAGAATTAAGTTTCCTACTTTTTATGTTCTATGATATTTTTTGATCAGATGCGTAGTTCTCGAGATATATCAAGATATTTAAAAGTTCCGAAGCCGCACCAACATAATAGAGATACAGAAACACCGTGGCCCCTTTCTTTGAGATAACTCTGCACTACTGCGAGCTGCAAATGCCACTTCCAGCTTAGCTGTGCAGAAGAAGAACAACAAGAAGAAGAAATATCTCGAAATATGTCCGTCAGACCCCTTCCCTTGAGGTAAATCTGCAAATATCTCGGAAACGAAGCGAGCTATGGCAAAATGTTAAGAGACATTTTTTGTAGAGAATTAAGTTTCCTACTTTTTATGTTCTATGATATTTTTTGATCAGATGCGTAGTTCTCGAGATATATCGAGATATTTAAAAGTTCCGAAGCCGCACCAACATAATAGAGATACAGAAACACCGTGGCCCCTTTCTTTGAGATAACTCTGCACTATTGCGCGCTGCAAATGCCACTTCCAGCTTAGCTGTGCAGAAGAAGAACAACAAGAAGAAGAAATATCTCGAAATATGCCCGTCAGGCCCCTTCCATTGAGATAAATCTGCAAATATCTCGGAAACGAAGCGAGCTATGGCAAAATGTTAAGAGACCTTTTTTGTAGAGAATTAAGTTTCCTACTTTTTATGTTCTATGATATTTTTTGATCAGATGCGTAGTTCTCGAGATATATCAAGATATTTAAAAGTTCCGAAGCCGCACCAACATAATAGAGATACCGAAACACCGTGGCCCCTTTCTTTGAGATAACTCCGCACTACTGCGAGCTGCAAATGCCACTTCCAGCTTAGCTGTGCAGAAGAAGAACAACAAGAAGAAGAAATATCTCGAAATATGTCCGTCAGACCCCTTCCCTTGAGATAAATCTGCAAATATCTCGGAAACGAAGCGAGCTATGGCAAAATGTTAAGAGACATTTTTTGTAGAGAATTAAGTTTCCTACTTTTTATGTTCTATGATATTTTTTGATCAGATGCGTAGTTCTCGAGATATATCGAGATATTTAAAAGTTCCGAAGCCGCACCAACATAATAGAGATACAGAAACACCGTGGCCCCTTTCGTTGAGATAACTCTGCACTAGTGCGAGCCGCAAATGCCACTTCCAGCTTAGCTGTGCAGAAGAAGAACAACAAGAAGAAGAAATATCTCGAAATATGTCCGTCAGGCCCCTTCCCTTGAGATAAATCTGCAAATATCTCGGAAACGAAGCGAGCTATGGCGAAATGTTAAGAGACCTTTTTTGTAGAGAATCAAGTTTCCTACGTTTTATCTTCTATGATATTTTTTGATCAGATGCGTAGTTCTCGAGATATATCGAGATATTTAAAAGTTCCGAAGCCGCACCAACATAATAGAGATACAGAAACACCGTGGCCCCTTTCGTTGAGATAACTCTGCACTAGTGCGAGCCGCAAATGCCACTTCCAGCTTAGCTGTGCAGAAGAAGAACAACAAGAAGAAGAAATATCTCGAAATATGTCCGTCAGGCCCCTTCCCTTGAGATAAATCTGCAAATATCTCGGAAACGAAGCGAGCTATGGCGAAATGTTAAGAGACCTTTTTTGTAGAGAATCAAGTTTCCTACGTTTTATCTTCTATGATATTTTTTGATCAGAAGCGTAGTTTTCGAGATATATCGAGATATTTAAAAGTTCCGAAGCCGCACCAACATAATAGAGATACCGAAACACCGTGGCCCCTTTCTTTGAGATAACTCTGCACTAGTGCGAGCCGCAAATGCCACTTCCAGCTTAGCTGTGCAGAAGAAGAACAACAAGAAGAAGAAATATCTCGAAATATGTCCGTCAGGCCCCTTCCCTTGAGATAAATATGCAAATATCTCGGAAACGAAGCGAGCTATGGCAAAATGTTAAGAGACCTTTTTTGTAGAGAATTAAGTTTCCTACTTTTTATGTTCTATGATATTTTTTGATCAGATGCGTTGTTCTCGAGATATATCAACATATTTAAAAGTTCCGAAGCCGCACCAACATAATAGAGATACAGAAACACCGTGGCCCCTTTCTTTGAGATAACTCTGCACTATTGCGCGCTGCAAATGCCACTTCCAGCTTAGCTGTGCAGAAGAAGAACAACAAGAAGAAGAAATATCTCGAAATATGCCCGTCAGGCCCCTTCCATTGAGATAAATCTGCAAATATCTCGGAAACGAAGCGAGCTATGGCAAAATGTTAAGAGACCTTTTTTGTAGAGAATTAAGTTTCCTACTTTTTATGTTCTATGATATTTTTTGATCAGATGCGTAGTTCTCGAGATATATCAAGATATTTAAAAGTTCCGAAGCCGCACCAACATAATAGAGATACAGAAACACCGTGGCCCCTTTCTTTGAGATAACTCCGCACTACTGCGAGCTGCAAATGCCACTTCCAGCTTAGCTGTGCAGAAGAAGAACAACAAGAAGAAGAAATATCTCGAAATATGTCCGTCAGACCCCTTCCCTTGAGATAAATCTGCAAATATCTCGGAAACGAAGCGAGCTATGGCAAAATGTTAAGAGACATTTTTTGTAGAGAATTAAGTTTCCTACTTTTTATGTTCTATGATATTTTTTGATCAGATGCGTAGTTCTCGAGATATATCGAGATATTTAAAAGTTCCGAAGCCGCACCAACATAATAGAGATACAGAAACACCGTGGCCCCTTTCGTTGAGATAACTCTGCACTAGTGCGAGCCGCAAATGCCACTTCCAGCTTAGCTGTGCAGAAGAAGAACAACAAGAAGAAGAAATATCTCGAAATATGTCCGTCAGGCCCCTTCCCTTGAGATAAATCTGCAAATATCTCGGAAACGAAGCGAGCTATGGCGAAATGTTAAGAGACCTTTTTTGTAGAGAATCAAGTTTCCTACGTTTTATCTTCTATGATATTTTTTGATCAGAAGCGTAGTTTTCGAGATATATCGAGATATTTAAAAGTTCCGAAGCCGCACCAACATAATAGAGATACAGAAACACCGTGGCCCCCTTCTTTGAGATAACTCTGCACTAGTGCGAGCCGCAAATGCCACTTCCAGCTTAGCTGTGCAGAAGAAGAACAACAAGAAGAAGAAATATCTCGAAATATGTCCGTCAGGCCCCTTCCCTTGAGATAAATCTGCAAATATCTCGGAAACGAAGCGAGCTATGGCAAAATGTTAAGAGACCTTTTTTGTAGAGAATTAAGTTTCCTACTTTTTATGTTCTATGATATTTTTCGATCAGAGGCGTAGTTCTCGAGATATATCAAGATATTTAAAAGTTCCGAAGCCGCACCAACATAATAGAGATACAGAAACACCGTGGCCCCTTTCTTTGAGATAACTCTGCACGATTGCGAGCTGGAAATGCCACTTCCAGTTTAGCTGTGCAGAAGAAGAACAACAAGAAGAAGAAATATCTCGAAATATGTCCATCAGGACCCTTCCCTTGAGATAAATCTGCAAATATCTCGGAAACGAAGCGAGCTATGGCAAAATTTTAAGAGACCTTTTTTGTAGAAAATTATGTTTCCTACAATTTATGTTCTATGATATTTTTTGATCTGAAGCGTAGTTTTCGAGATATATCGAGATATTTAAAAGTTCCGAAGCCGCACCAACATAATAGAGATACAGAAACACCGTGGCCCCTTTCTTTGAGATAACTCTGCACTATTGCGAGCTGCAAATGCCACTTCCAGCTTAGCTGTGCAGAAGAAGAACAACAAGAAGAAGAAATATCTCGAAATATGCCCGTCAGGCCCCTTCCATTGAGATAAATCTGCAAATATCTCGGAAACGAAGCGAGCTATGGCAAAATGTTAAGAGACCTTTTTTGTAGAGAATTAAGTTTCCTACTTTTTATGTTCTATGATATTTTTTGATCAGATGCGTAGTTCTCGAGATATATCAAGATATTTAAAAGTTCCGAAGCCGCACCAACATAATAGAGATACAGAAACACCGTGGCCCCTTTCTTTGAGATAACTCCGCACTACTGCGAGCTGCAAATGCCACTTCCAGCTTAGCTGTGCAGAAGAAGAACAACAAGAAGAAGAAATATCTCGAAATATGTCCGTCAGACCCCTTCCCTTGAGATAAATCTGCAAATATCTCGGAAACGAAGCGAGCTATGGCAAAATGTTAAGAGACATTTTTTGTAGAGAATTAAGTTTCCTACTTTTTATGTTCTATGATATTTTTTGATCAGATGCGTAGTTCTCCAGATATATCGAGATATTTAAAAGTTCCGAAGCCGCACCAACATAATAGAGATACAGAAACACCGTGGCCCCTTTCTTTGAGATAACTCCGCACTACTGCGAGCTGCAAATGCCACTTCCAGCTTAGCTGTGCAGAAGAAGAACAACAAGAAGAAGAAATATCTCGAAATATGTCCGTCAGACCCCTTCCCTTGAGATAAATCTGCAAATATCTCGGAAACGAAGCGAGCTATGGCAAAATGTTAAGAGACATTTTTTGTAGAGAATTAAGTTTCCTACTTTTTATGTTCTATGATATTTTTTGATCAGATGCGTAGTTCTCCAGATATATCGAGATATTTAAAAGTTCCGAAGCCGCACCAACATAATAGAGATACAGAAACACCGTGGCCCCTTTCGTTGAGATAACTCTGCACTAGTGCGAGCCGCAAATGCCACTTCCAGCTTAGCTGTGCAGAAGAAGAACAACAAGAAGAAGAAATATCTCGAAATATGTCCGTCAGGCCCCTTCCCTTGAGATAAATCTGCAAATATCTCGGAAACGAAGCGAGCTATGGCGAAATGTTAAGAGACCTTTTTTGTAGAGAATCAAGTTTCCTACGTTTTATCTTCTATGATATTTTTTGATCAGAAGCGTAGTTTTCGAGATATATCGAGATATTTAAAAGTTCCGAAGCCGCACCAACATAATAGAGATACAGAAACACCGTGGCCCCTTTCTTTGAGATAACTCTGCACTAGTGCGAGCCGCAAATGCCACTTCCAGCTTAGCTGTGCAGAAGAAGAACAACAAGAAGAAGAAATATCTCGAAATATGTCCGTCAGGCCCCTTCCCTTGAGACAAATCTGCAAATATCTCGGAAACGAAGCGAGCTATGGCAAAATGTTAAGAGACCTTTTTTGTAGAGAATTAAGTTTCCTACTTTTTATGTTCTATGATATTTTTCGATCAGAGGCGTAGTTCTCGAGATATATCAAGATATTTAAAAGTTCCGAAGCCGCACCAACATAATAGAGATACAGAAACACCGTGGCCCCTTTCTTTGAGATAACTCTGCACGATTGCGAGCTGGAAATGCCACTTCCAGTTTAGCTGTGCAGAAGAAGAACAACAAGAAGAAGAAATATCTCGAAATATGTCCATCAGGACCCTTCCCTTGAGATAAATCTGCAAATATCTCGGAAACGAAGCGAGCTATGGCAAAATTTTAAGAGACCTTTTTTGTAGAGAATTATGTTTCCTACAATTTATGTTCTATGATATTTTTTGATCTGAAGCGTAGTTTTCGAGATATATCGAGATATTTAAAAGTTCCGAAGCCGCACCAACATAATAGAGATACAGAAACACCGTGGCCCCTTTCTTTGAGATAACTCTGCACTATTGCGAGCTGTAAATGCCACTTCCAGCTTAGCTGTGCAGAAGAAGAACAACAAGAAGAAGAAATATCTCGAAATATGTCCGTCAGGCCCCTTCCCTTGAGATATATCTGCAAATATCTCGAAAACGAAGCGAGCTATGGCAAAATGTTAAGAGACCTTTTTTGTAGAGAATTATGTTTCCTACAATTTATGTTCTATGATATTTTTTGATCAGAAGCGTAGTTTTCGAGATATATCGACATATTTAAAAGTTCCGAAGCCGCACCAACATAATAGAGATACAGAAACACCGTGGCCCCTTTCTTTGAGATAACTCTGCACTAGTGCGAGCCGCAAACGCCACTTCCAGCTTAGCTGTGCAGAAGAAGAACAACAAGAAGAAGAAATATCTCGAAATATGTCCGTCAGGCCCCTTCCCTTGAGATATATCTGCAAATATCTCGGAAACGAAGCGAGCTATGGCAAAATGTTAAGAGACCTTTTTTGTAGAGAATTAAGTTTCCTACTTTTTATGTTGTATGATATTTTTTGATCGGATGCGTAGTTCTCGAGATATATCAAGATATTTAAAAGTTCCGAAGCCGCACCAACATAATAGAGATACAGAAACACCGTGGCCCCTTTCTTTGAGATAACTCTGCACTATTGCGCGCTGCAAATGCCACTTCCAGCTTAGCTGTGCAGAAGAAGAACAACAAGAAGAAGAAATATCTCGAAATATGCCCGTCAGGCCCCTTCCATTGAGATAAATCTGCAAATATCTCGGAAACGAAGCGAGCTATGGCAAAATGTTAAGAGACCTTTTTTGTAGAGAATAAAGTTTCCTACTTTTTATGTTGTATGATATTTTTTGATCAGATGCGTAGTTCTCGAGATATATCAAGATATTTAAAAGTTCCGAAGCCGCACCAACATAATAGAGATACAGAAACACCGTGGCCCCTTTCTTTGAGATAACTCTGCACTACTGCGAGCTGCAAATGCCACTTCCAGCTTAGCTGTGCAGAAGAAGAACAACAAGAAGAAGAAATATCTCGAAATATGTCCGTCAGACCCCTTCCCTTGAGATAAATCTGCAAATATCTCGGAAACGAAGCGAGCTATGGCAAAATGTTGAGAGACCTTTTTTGTAGAGAATTAAGTTTCCTACTTTTTATGTTCTGTGATATTTTTTGATCGGATGCGTAGTTCTCGAGATATATCAAGATATTTAAAAGTTCCGAAGCCGCACCAACATAATAGAGATACAGAAACACCGTGGCCCCTTTCTTTGAGATAACTCTGCACTATTGCGCGCTGCAAATGCCACTTCCAGCTTAGCTGTGCAGAAGAAGAACAACAAGAAGAAGAAATATCTCGAAATATGCCCGTCAGGCCCCTTCCATTGAGATAAATCTGCAAATATCTCGGAAACGAAGCGAGCTATGGCAAAATGTTAAGAGGCCTTTTTTGTAGAGAATTAAGTTTCCTACTTTTTATGTTCGATGATATTTTTTGATCAGATGCGTAGTTCTCGAGATATATCAAGATATTTAAAAGTTCCGAAGCTGCACCCACATAATAGAGGTACAGAAACACCGTGGCCTCTTTCTTTGAGATAACTCTGCACTATTGCGAGCTGCAAATGCCACTTCCAGCTTAGCTGTGCAGAAGAAGAACAACAAGAAGAAGAAACATCTCGAAATATGTCCGTCAGGCCCCTTCCCTTGAGATAAATCTGCAAATATCTCGGAAACGAAGCGAGCTATGGCAAAATGTTTAGAGACCTTTCTTGTAGAGAATTAAGTTTCCTACTTTTTATGTAGTATGATATTTTTTGATCAGATGCGTAGTTCTCGAGATATATCAAGATATTTAAAAGTTCCGAAGCCGCACCAACATAATAGAGATACAGAAACACCGTGGCCCCTTTCTTTGAGATAACTCTGCACTATTGCGCGCTGCAAATGCCACTTCCAGCTTAGCTGTGCAGAAGAAGAACAACAAGAAGAAGAAATATCTCGAAATATGTCTGTAAGGCCCCTTCCCTTGAGATATATCTGCAAATATCTCGGAAACGAAGCGAGCTATGGCAAAATGTTAAGAGACCTTTTTTGGAGAGAATTAAGTTTCCTACTTTTTATGTTCTATGATATTTTTTGATCGGATGCGTAGTTCTCGAGATATATCAAGATATTTAAAAGTTCCGAAGCCGCACCAACATAATAGAGATACAGAAACACCGTGGCCCCTTTCTTTGAGATAACTCTGCACTATTGCGCGCTGCAAATGCCACTACCAGCTTAGCTGTGCAGAAGAAGAACAACAAGAAGAAGAAATATCTCGAAATATGTCCGTCAGGCCCCTTCCCTTGAGACAAATCTGCAAATATCTCGGAAACGAAGCGAGCTATGGCAAAATGTTAAGAGACCTTTTTTGTAGAGAATTAAGTTTCCTACTTTTTATGTTCTATGATATTTTTCGATCAGAGGCGTAGTTCTCGAGATATATCAAGATATTTAAAAGTTCCGAAGCCGCACCAACATAATAGAGATACAGAAACACCGTGGCCCCTTTCTTTGAGATAACTCTGCACGATTGCGAGCTGGAAATGCCACTTCCAGTTTAGCTGTGCAGAAGAAGAACAACAAGAAGAAGAAATATCTCGAAATATGTCCATCAGGACCCTTCCCTTGAGATAAATCTGCAAATATCTCGGAAACGAAGCGAGCTATGGCAAAATTTTAAGAGACCTTTTTTGTAGAGAATTATGTTTCCTACAATTTATGTTCTATGATATTTTTTGATCTGAAGCGTAGTTTTCGAGATATATCGAGATATTTAAAAGTTCCGAAGCCGCACCAACATAATAGAGATACAGAAACACCGTGGCCCCTTTCTTTGAGATAACTCTGCACTATTGCGAGCTGTAAATGCCACTTCCAGCTTAGCTGTGCAGAAGAAGAACAACAAGAAGAAGAAATATCTCGAAATATGTCCGTCAGGCCCCTTCCCTTGAGATATATCTGCAAATATCTCGAAAACGAAGCGAGCTATGGCAAAATGTTAAGAGACCTTTTTTGTAGAGAATTATGTTTCCTACAATTTATGTTCTATGATATTTTTTGATCAGAAGCGTAGTTTTCGAGATATATCGACATATTTAAAAGTTCCGAAGCCGCACCAACATAATAGAGATACAGAAACACCGTGGCCCCTTTCTTTGAGATAACTCTGCACTAGTGCGAGCCGCAAACGCCACTTCCAGCTTAGCTGTGCAGAAGAAGAACAACAAGAAGAAGAAATATCTCGAAATATGTCCGTCAGGCCCCTTCCCTTGAGATATATCTGCAAATATCTCGGAAACGAAGCGAGCTATGGCAAAATGTTAAGAGACCTTTTTTGTAGAGAATTAAGTTTCCTACTTTTTATGTTGTATGATATTTTTTGATCGGATGCGTAGTTCTCGAGATATATCAAGATATTTAAAAGTTCCGAAGCCGCACCAACATAATAGAGATACAGAAACACCGTGGCCCCTTTCTTTGAGATAACTCTGCACTATTGCGCGCTGCAAATGCCACTTCCAGCTTAGCTGTGCAGAAGAAGAACAACAAGAAGAAGAAATATCTCGAAATATGCCCGTCAGGCCCCTTCCATTGAGATAAATCTGCAAATATCTCGGAAACGAAGCGAGCTATGGCAAAATGTTAAGAGACCTTTTTTGTAGAGAATAAAGTTTCCTACTTTTTATGTTGTATGATATTTTTTGATCAGATGCGTAGTTCTCGAGATATATCAAGATATTTAAAAGTTCCGAAGCCGCACCAACATAATAGAGATACAGAAACACCGTGGCCCCTTTCTTTGAGATAACTCTGCACTACTGCGAGCTGCAAATGCCACTTCCAGCTTAGCTGTGCAGAAGAAGAACAACAAGAAGAAGAAATATCTCGAAATATGTCCGTCAGACCCCTTCCCTTGAGATAAATCTGCAAATATCTCGGAAACGAAGCGAGCTATGGCAAAATGTTGAGAGACCTTTTTTGTAGAGAATTAAGTTTCCTACTTTTTATGTTCTGTGATATTTTTTGATCGGATGCGTAGTTCTCGAGATATATCAAGATATTTAAAAGTTCCGAAGCCGCACCAACATAATAGAGATACAGAAACACCGTGGCCCCTTTCTTTGAGATAACTCTGCACTATTGCGCGCTGCAAATGCCACTTCCAGCTTAGCTGTGCAGAAGAAGAACAACAAGAAGAAGAAATATCTCGAAATATGCCCGTCAGGCCCCTTCCATTGAGATAAATCTGCAAATATCTCGGAAACGAAGCGAGCTATGGCAAAATGTTAAGAGGCCTTTTTTGTAGAGAATTAAGTTTCCTACTTTTTATGTTCGATGATATTTTTTGATCAGATGCGTAGTTCTCGAGATATATCAAGATATTTAAAAGTTCCGAAGCTGCACCCACATAATAGAGGTACAGAAACACCGTGGCCTCTTTCTTTGAGATAACTCTGCACTATTGCGAGCTGCAAATGCCACTTCCAGCTTAGCTGTGCAGAAGAAGAACAACAAGAAGAAGAAACATCTCGAAATATGTCCGTCAGGCCCCTTCCCTTGAGATAAATCTGCAAATATCTCGGAAACGAAGCGAGCTATGGCAAAATGTTTAGAGACCTTTCTTGTAGAGAATTAAGTTTCCTACTTTTTATGTAGTATGATATTTTTTGATCAGATGCGTAGTTCTCGAGATATATCAAGATATTTAAAAGTTCCGAAGCCGCACCAACATAATAGAGATACAGAAACACCGTGGCCCCTTTCTTTGAGATAACTCTGCACTATTGCGCGCTGCAAATGCCACTTCCAGCTTAGCTGTGCAGAAGAAGAACAACAAGAAGAAGAAATATCTCGAAATATGTCTGTAAGGCCCCTTCCCTTGAGATATATCTGCAAATATCTCGGAAACGAAGCGAGCTATGGCAAAATGTTAAGAGACCTTTTTTGGAGAGAATTAAGTTTCCTACTTTTTATGTTCTATGATATTTTTTGATCGGATGCGTAGTTCTCGAGATATATCAAGATATTTAAAAGTTCCGAAGCCGCACCAACATAATAGAGATACAGAAACACCGTGGCCCCTTTCTTTGAGATAACTCTGCACTATTGCGCGCTGCAAATGCCACTACCAGCTTAGCTGTGCAGAAGAAGAACAACAAGAAGAAGAAATATCTCGAAATATGCCCGTCAGGCCCCTTCCATTGAGATAAATCTGCAAATATCTCGGAAACGAAGCGAGCTATGGCAAAATGTTAAGAGACCTTTTTTGTAGAGAATTAAGTTTCCTACTTTTTATGTTGTATGATATTTTTTGATCAGATGCGTAGTTCTCGAGATATATCAAGATATTTAAAAGTTCCGAAGCCGCACCAACATAATAGAGATACAGAAACACCGTGGCCCCTTTCTTTGAGATAACTCTGCACTAGTGCGAGCCGCAAATGCCACTTCCAGCTTAGCTGTGCAGAAGAAGAACAACAAGAAGAAGAAATATCTCGAAATATGTCCGTCAGGCCCCTTCCCTTGAGATATATCTGCAAATATCTCGGAAACGAAGCGAGCTATGGCAAAATGTTAAGAGACCTTTTTTGTAGAGAATTATGTTTCCTACAATTTATGTTCTATGATATTTTTTGATCAGAAGCGTAGTTTTCGAGATATATAGAGATATTTAAAAGTTCCGAAGCCGCACCAACATAATAGAGATACAGAAACACCGTGGCCCCTTTCTTTGAGATAACTCTGCACTAGTGCGAGCCGCAAATGCCACTTCCAGCTTAGCTGTGCAGAAGAAGAACAACAAGAAGAAGAAATATCTCGAAATATGTCGGTCAGGCCCCTTCCCTTGAGATAAATATGCAAATATCTCGGAAACGAAGCGAGCTATGGCAAAATGTTAAGAGACCTTTTTTGTAGAGAATTAAGTTTCCTACTTTTTATGTTCTATGATATTTTTTGATCAGATGCGTTGTTCTCGAGATATATCAAGATATTTAAAAGTTCCGAAGTCGCACCAACATAATAGAGATACAGAAACACCGTGGCCCCTTTCTTTGAGATAACTCTGCACTGTTGCGAGCTGCAAATGCCACTCCCAGCTTAGCTGTGCAGAAGAAGAAATATCTCGAAATATGTCCGTCAGGCCCCTTCCCTTGAGATATATCTGCAAATATCTCGGAAACGAAGCGAGCTATGGCAAAATGTTAAGAGACCTTTTTTGGAGAGAATTAAGTTTCCTACTTTTTATGTTCTATGATATTTTTTGATCGGATGCGTAGTTCTCGAGATATATCAAGATATTTAAAAGTTCCGAAGCCGCACCAACATAATAGAGATACAGAAACACCGTGGCCCCTTTCTTTGAGATAACTCTGCACTTTTGCGCGCTGCAAATGCCACTTCCAGCTTAGCTGTGCAGAAGAAGAACAACAAGAAGAAGAAATATCTCGAAATATGCCCGTCAGGCCCCTTCCATTGAGATAAATCTGCAAATATCTCGGAAACGAAGCGAGCTATGACAAAATGTTAAGAGACCTTTTTTGTAGAGAATTAAGTTTCCTACTTTTTATGTTCTATGATATTTTTTGATCAGATGCGTAGTTCTCGAGATATATCAAGATATTTAAAAGTTCCGAAGCCGCACCAACATAATAGAGATACAGAAACACCGTGGCCCCTTTCTTTGAGATAACTCTGCACTACTGCGAGCTGCAAATGCCACTTCCAGCTTAGCTGTGCAGAAGAAGAACAACAAGAAGAAGAAATATCTCGAAATATGTCCGTCAGACCCCTTCCCTTGAGATAAATCTGCAAATATCTCGGAAACGAAGCGAGCTATGGCAAAATGTTAAGAGACCTTTTTTGTAGAGAATTAAGTTTCCTACTTTTTATGTTCTATGATATTTTTTGATCAGAAGCGTAGTTTTCGAGATATATCGAGATATTTAAAAGTTACGAAGCCGCACCAACATAATAGAGATACAGAAACACCGTGGCCCCTTTCTTTGAGATAACTCTGCAATAGTGCGAGCCGCAAATGCCACTTCCAGCTTAGCTGTGCAGAAGAAGAACAACAAGAAGAAGAAATATTTCGAAATATGTCCGTCAGGCCCCTTCCCTTGAGATAAATCTGCAAATATCTCGGAAACGAAGCGAGCTATGGCAAAATGTTAAGAGACCTTTTTTGTAGAGAATTAAGTTTCCTACTTTTTATGTTCTATGATATTTTTTGATCAGATGCGTAGTTCTCGAGATATATCAAGATATTTAAAAGTTCCGAAGCCGCACCAACATAATAGAGATACAGAAACACCGTGGCCCCATTCTTTGAGATAACTCTGCACTATTGCGAGCTGGAAATGCCACTTCCAGTTTAGCTGTGCAGAAGAAGAACAACAAGAAGAAGAAATATCTCGAAATATGTCCGTCAGGCCCCTTCCCTTGAGATAAATATGCAAATATCTCGGAAACGAAGCGAGCTATGGCAAAATGTTAAGAGACCTTTTTTGTAGAGAATTATGTTTCCTACAATTTATGTTCTATGATATTTTTTGATCAGAAGCGTAGTTTTCGAGATATATCGATATATTTAAAAGTTCCGAAGCCGCACCAACATAATAGAGATACAGAAACACCGTGGCCCCTTTCTTTGAGATAACTCTGCACTAGTGCGAGCCGCAAATGCCACTTCCAGCTTAGCTGTGCAGAAGAAGAACAACAAGAAGAAGAAATATCTCGAAATATGTCCGTCAGGCCCCTTCCCTTGAGATAAATATGCAAATATCTCGGAAACGAAGCGAGCTATGGCAAAATGTTAAGAGACCTTTTTTGTAGAGAATTAAGTTTCTTACTTTTTATGTTCTATGATATTTTTTGATCAGATGCGTAGTTCTCGAGATATATCAAGATATTTCAAAGTTCCGAAGCCGCACCAACATAATAGAGATACAGAAACCCCGTGGCCCCTTTCTTTGAGATAACTCTGCACTATTGCGAGCTGGAAATGCCACTTCCAGTTTAGCTGTGCAGAAGAAGAACAACAAGAAGAAGAAATATCTCGAAATATGTCCGTCAGGCCCCTTCCCATGAGATAAATATGCAAATATCTCGGAAACGAAGCGAGCTATGGCAAAATTTTAAGAGACCTTTTTTGTAGAGAATTAAGTTTCCTACTTTTTATGTTCTATGATATTTTTTGATCAGATGCGTAGTTCTCGAGATATATCAAGATATTTAAAAGTTCCGAAACCGCACCAACATAATAGAGATACAGAAACGCCGTGGCCCCTTTCTTTGAGATAACTCTGCACTAATGGGAGCTGTAAATGCCACTTCCAGCTTAGCTGTGCAGAAGAAGAACAACAAGAAGAAGAAATATCTCGAAATATGTCCGTCAGGCCCCTGCCCTTGAGATATATCTGCAAATATCTCGGAAACCAAGCGAGCTATGGCAAAATGTTAAGAGACCTTTTTTGTAGAGAATTATGTTTCCTACAATTTATGTTCTATGATATTTTTTGATCAGAAGCGTAGTTTTCGAGATATATCGAGATATTTAAAAGTTACGAAGCCGCACCAACATAATAGAGATACAGAAACACCGTGGCCCCTTTCTTTGAGATAACTCTGCAATAGTGCGAGCCGCAAATGCCACTTCCAACTTAGCTGTGCAGAAGAAGAACAACAAGAAGAAGAAATATTTCGAAATATGTCCGTCAGGCCCCTTCCCTTGAGATAAATCTGCAAATATCTCGGAAACGAAGCGAGCTATGGCAAAATGTTAAGAGACCTTTTTTGTAGAGAATTAAGTTTCCTACTTTTTATGTTCTATGATATTTTTTGATCAGATGCGTAGTTCTCGAGATATATCAAGATATTTAAAAGTTCCGAAGCCGCACCAACATAATACAGATACAGAAACACCGTGGCCCCTTTCTTTGAGATAACTCTGCACTAGTGCGAGCCGCAAATGCCACTTCCAGCTTAGCTGTGCAGAAGAAGAACAACAAGAAGAAGAAATATCTCGAAATATGTCCGTCAGGCCCCTTTCCTTGAGATAAATCTGCAAATATCTCGGAAACCAAGCGAGCTATGGCAAAATGTTAAGAGACCTTTTTTGTAGAGAATTAAGTTTCCTACTTTTTATGTTCTATGATATTTTTTGATCAGATGCGTAGTTCTCGAGATATATCAAGATATTTAAAAGTTCCGACGCCGCACCAACATAATAGAGATACAGAAACACCGTGGCCCCTTTCTTTGAGATAACTCTGCACTATTGCGAGCTGCAAATGCCACTTCCAGGTTAGCTGTGCAGAGGAAGAACAACAAGAAGAAGAAATATCTCGAAATATGTCCGTCAGGCCAGTTCCTTTGAGCTGAATCTGCAAATATCTCGGAAACGAAGCGAGCTATGGCAAAATGTTAAGAGACGTTTTTTGTAGAGAATTATGTTTCCTACTTTTTATGTTCTATGATATTTTTTGATCAGATGCGTAGTTCTCGAGATATATCAAGATATTTAAAAGTTCCGAAACCGCACCAACATAATAGAGATACAGAAACGCCGTGGCCCCTTTCTTTGAGATAACTCTGCACTATTGCGAGCTGTAAATGGCACTTCCAGCTTAGCTGTGCAGAAGAAGAACAACAAGAAGAAGAAATATCTCGAAATATGTCCGTCAGGCCCCTGCCCTTGAGATATATCTGCAAATATCTCGGAAACCAAGCGAGCTATGGCAAAATGTTAAGAGACCTTTTTTGTAGAGAATTATGTTTCCTACAATTTATGTTCTATGATATTTTTTGATCAGAAGCGTAGTTTTCGAGATATATCGAGATATTTAAAAGTTCCGAAGCCGCACCAACATAATAGAGATACAGAAACACCGTGGCCCCCTTCTTTGAGATAACTCTGCAATAGTGCGAGCCGCAAATGCCACTTCCAGCTTAGCTGTGCAGAAGAAGAACAACAAGAAGAAGAAATATTTCGAAATATGTCCGTCAGGCCCCTTCCCTTGAGATAAATCTGCAAATATCTCGGAAACGAAGCGAGCTATGGCAAAATGTTAAGAGACCTTTTTTGTAGAGAATTAAGTTTCCTACTTTTTATGTTCTATGATATTTTTTGATCAGATGCGTAGTTCTCGAGATATATCAAGATATTTAAAAGTTCCGACGCCGCACCAACATAATACAGATACAGAAACACCGTGGCCCCTTTCTTTGAGATAACTCTGCACTAGTGCGAGCCGCAAATGCCACTTCCAGCTTAGCTGTGCAGAAGAAGAACAACAAGAAGAAGAAATATCTCGAAATATGTCCGTCAGGCCCCTTTCCTTGAGATAAATCTGCAAATATCTCGGAAACCAAGCGAGCTATGGCAAAATGTTAAGAGACCTTTTTTGTAGAGAATTAAGTGTCCTACTTTTTATGTTCTATGATATTTTTTGATCAGATGCGTAGTTCTCGAGATATATCAAGATATTTAAAAGTTCCGACGCCGCACCAACATAATAGAGATACAGAAACACCGTGGCCCCTTTCTTTGAGATAACTCTGCACTATTGCGAGCTGCAAATGCCACTTCCAGCTTAGCTGTGCAGAAGAAGAACAACAAGAAGAAGAAATATCTCGAAATATGTCCGTCAGGCCCCTTCCCTTGAGATATATCTGCAAATATCTCGGAAACGAAGCGAGCTATGGCAAAATGTTAAGAGACCTTTTTTGTAGAGAATTAAGTTTCCTACTTTTTATGTTGTATGATATTTTTTGATCGGATGCGTAGTTCTCGAGATATATCAAGATATTTAAAAGTTCCGAAGCCGCACCAACATATTAGAGATACAGAAACACCGTGGCCCCTTTCTTTGAGATAACTGTGCACTAGTGCGAGCCGCAAATGCCACTTCCAGCTTAGCTGTGCAGAAGAAGAACAACAAGAAGAAGAAACTTCTCGAAATATGTCCGTTAGGCCCCTTCCCTTGAGATAAATCTGCAAATATCTCGGAAACGAAGCGAGCTATGGCAAAATCTTAAGAGACCTTTTTTGTAGAGAATTAAGTTTCCTACTTTTTATGTTCTATGATATTTTTTGATCAGATGCGTAGTTCTCGAGATATATCAAGATATTTAAAAGTTCCGAAGCCGCACCAACATAATAGGGATACAGAAACACCGTGGCCCCTTTCTTTGAGATAACTCTGCACTAGTGCGAGCCGCAAATGCCACTTCCAGCTTAGCTGTGCAGAAGAAGAACAAGTAGAAGAAATATCTCGAAATATGTCCGTCAGGCCCCTTCCCTTGAGATAAATCTGCAAATATCTCGGAAACGAAGCGAGCTATGGCAAAATGTTAAGAGACCTTTTTTGTAGAGAATTAAGTTTCCTACTTTTTATGTTCTATGATCTTTTTTGATCAGATGCGTAGTTCTCGAGATATATCAAGATATTTAAAAGTTCCGAAGCCGCACCAACATAATAGAGATACAGAAATACCGTGGCCCCTTTCTTTGAGATAACTCTGCACTATTGCGAGCTGGAAATGCCACTTCCAGTTTAGCTGTGCAGAAGAAGAACGACAAGAAGAAGAAATATCTCGAAATATGTCCGTTAGGCCCCTTCCCTTGAGATATATCTGCAAATATCTCGGAAACGAAGCGAGCTATGGCAAAATGTTAAGAGACCTTTTTTGTAGAGAATTAAGTTTCCTACAATTTATGTTCTATGATATTTTTTGATCAGATGCGTAGTTCTCGAGATATATCAAGATATTTAAAAGTTCCGAAGCCGCACCAACATAATAGAGATACAGAAACACCGTGGCCCCTTTCTTTGAGATAACTCTGCACTATTGCGAGCTGTAAATGCCACTTCCAGCTTAGCTGTGCAGAAGAAGAACAACAAGAAGAAGAAACTTCTCGAAATATGTCCGTCAGGCCCCTTCCCTTGAGATAAATCTGCAAATATCTCGGAAACGAAGCGCGCTATGGCAAAATGTTAAGAGACCTTTTTTGTAGAGAATTAAGTTTCCTACTTTTTATGTTCTATGATATTTTTTGATCAGATGCGTAGTTCTCGAGATATATCAAGATATTTAAAAGTTCCGAAACCGCACCAACATAATAGAGATACAGAAACGCCGTGGCCCCTTTCTTTGAGATAACTCTGCACTATTGCGAGCTGTAAATGCCACTTCCAGCTTAGCTGTGCAGAAGACGAACAACAAGAAGAAGAAATATCTCGAAATATGTCCGTCAGGCCCCTGCCCTTGAGATATATCTGCAAATATCTCGGAAACCAAGCGAGCTATGGCAAAATGTTAGGAGACCTTTTTTGTAGAGAATTATGTTTCCTACAATTTATGTTCTATGATATTTTTTGATCAGAAGCGTAGTTTTCGAGATATATCGAGATATTTAAAAGTTACGAAGCCGCACCAACATAATAGAGATACAGAAACACCGTGGCCCCTTTCTTTGAGATAACTCTGCAATAGTGCGAGCCGCAAATGCCACTTCCAGCTTAGCTGTGCAGAAGAAGAACGACAAGAAGAAGAAATATCTCGAAATATGTCCGTTAGGCCCCTTCCCTTGAGATATATCTGCAAATATCTCGGAAACGAAGCGAGCTATGGCAAAATGTTAAGAGACCTTTTTTGTAGAGAATTAAGTTTCCTACAATTTATGTTCTATGATATTTTTTGATCAGATGCGTAGTTCTCGAGATATATCAAGATATTTAAAAGTTCCGAAGCCGCACCAACATAATAGAGATACAGAAACACCGTGGCCCCTTTCTTTGAGATAACTCTGCACTATTGCGAGCTGTAAATGCCACTTCCAGCTTAGCTGTGCAGAAGAAGAACAACAAGAAGAAGAAACTTCTCGAAATATGTCCGTCAGGCCCCTTCCCTTGAGATAAATCTGCAAATATCTCGGAAACGAAGCGCGCTATGGCAAAATGTTAAGAGACCTTTTTTGTAGAGAATTAAGTTTCCTACTTTTTATGTTCTATGATATTTTTTGATCAGATGCGTAGTTCTCGAGATATATCAAGATATTTAAAAGTTCCGAAACCGCACCAACATAATAGAGATACAGAAACGCCGTGGCCCCTTTCTTTGAGATAACTCTGCACTATTGCGAGCTGTAAATGCCACTTCCAGCTTAGCTGTGCAGAAGACGAACAACAAGAAGAAGAAATATCTCGAAATATGTCCGTCAGGCCCCTGCCCTTGAGATATATCTGCAAATATCTCGGAAACCAAGCGAGCTATGGCAAAATGTTAGGAGACCTTTTTTGTACAGAATTATGTTTCCTACAATTTATGTTCTATGATATTTTTTGATCAGAAGCGTAGTTTTCGAGATATATCGAGATATTTAAAAGTTACGAAGCCGCACCAACATAATAGAGATACAGAAACACCGTGGCCCCTTTCTTTGAGATAACTCTGCAATAGTGCGAGCCGCAAATGCCACTTCCAGCTTAGCTGTGCAGAAGAAGAACAACAAGAAGAAGAAATATTTCGAAATATGTCCGTCAGGCCCCTTCCCTTGAGATAAATCTGCAAATATCTCGGAAACGAAGCGAGCTATGGCAAAATGTTAAGAGACCTTTTTTGTAGAGAATTAAGTTTCCTACTTTTTATGTTCTATGATATTTTTTGATCAGATGCGTAGTTCTCGAGATATATCAAGATATTTAAAAGTTCCGACGCCGCACCAACATAATACAGATACAGAAACACCGTGGCCCCTTTCTTTGAGATAACTCTGCACTAGTGCGAGCCGCAAATGCCACTTCCAGCTTAGCTGTGCAGAAGAAGAACAACAAGAAGAAGAAATATCTCGAAATATGTCCGTCAGGCCCCTTTCCTTGAGATAAATCTGCAAATATCTCGGAAACCAAGCGAGCTATGGCAAAATGTTAAGAGACCTTTTTTGTAGAGAATTAAGTGTCCTACTTTTTATGTTCTATGATATTTTTTGATCAGATGCGTAGTTCTCGAGATATATCAAGATATTTAAAAGTTCCGACGCCGCACCAACATAATAGAGATACAGAAACACCGTGGCCCCTTTCTTTGAGATAACTCTGCACTATTGCGAGCTGCAAATGCCACTTCCAGCTTAGCTGTGCAGAGGAAGAACAACAAGAAGAAGAAATATCTCGAAATATGTCCGTCAGGCCAGTTCCTTTGAGCTGAATCTGCAAATATCTCGGAAACGAAGCGAGCTATGGCAAAATGTTAAGAGACGTTTTTTGTAGAGAATTATGTTTCCTACAATTTATGTTCTATGATATTTTTTGATCAGAAGCGTAGTTTTCGAGATATATCGAGATACTTAAAAGTTCCGAAGCCGCACCAACATATTAGAGATACAGAAACACCGTGGCCCCTTTCTTTGAGATAACTGTGCACTAGTGCGAGCCGCAAATGCCACTTCCAGCTTAGCTGTGCAGAAGAAGAACAACAAGAAGAAGAAATATCTCGAAATATGTCCGTCAGGCCCCTTCCCTTGAGATAAATCTGCAAATATCTCGGAAACGAAGCGAGCTATGGCAAAATGTTAAGAGACCTTTTTTGTAGAGAATTATGTTTCCTACTTTTTATGTTCTATGATATTTTTTGATCAGACGCGTAGTTCTCGAGATATATCAAGATATTTAAAAGTTCCGAAGCCGCAACCAACATAATACAGACACAGAAACACCGTGGCCCCTTTCTTTGAGATAACTCTGCACTATTGCGAGCTGCAAATGCCACTTCCAGCTTAGCTGTGCAGAGGAAGAACAACAAGAAGAAGAAATATCTCGAAATATGTCCGTCAGGCCAGTTCCTTTGAGCTGAATCTGCAAATATCTCGGAAACGAAGCGAGCTATGGCAAAATGTTAAGAGACGTTTTTTGTAGAGAATTATGTTTCCTACAATTTATGTTCTATGATATTTTTTGATCAGAAGCGTAGTTTTCGAGATATATCGAGATACTTGAAAGTTCCGAAGCCGCACCAACATATTAGAGATACAGAAACACCGTGGCCCCTTTCTTTGAGATAACTGTGCACTAGTGCGAGCCGCAAATGCCACTTCCAGCTTAGCTGTGCAGAAGAAGAACAACAAGAAGAAGAAACTTCTCGAAATATGTCCGTTAGGCCCCTTCCCTTGAGATAAATCTGCAAATATCTCGGAAACGAAGCGAGCTATGGCAAAATCTTAAGAGACCTTTTTTGTAGAGAATTAAGTTTCCTACTTTTTATGTTCTATGATATTTTTTGATCAGATGCGTAGTTCTCGAGATATATCAAGATATTTAAAAGTTCCGAAGCCGCACCAACATAATAGGGATACAGAAACACCGTGGCCCCTTTCTTTGAGATAACTCTGCACTAGTGCGAGCGGCAAATGCCACTTCCAGCTTAGCTGTGCAGAAGAAGAACAAGTAGAAGAAATATCTCGAAATATGTCCGTCAGGCCCCTTCCCTTGAGATAAATCTGCAAATATCTCGGAAACGAAGCGAGCTATGGCAAAATGTTAAGAGACCTTTTTTGTAGAGAATTAAGTTTCCTACTTTTTATGTTCTATGATATTTTTTGATCAGATGCGTAGTTCTCGAGATATATCAAGATATTTAAAAGTTCCGAAGCCGCACCAACATAATAGAGATACAGAAATACCGTGGCCCCTTTCTTTGAGATAACTCTGCACTATTGCGAGCTGGAAATGCCACTTCCAGTTTAGCTGTGCAGAAGAAGAACGACAAGAAGAAGAAATATCTCGAAATATGTCCGTTAGGCCCCTTCCCTTGAGATAAATCTGCAAATATCTCGGAAACGAAGCGAGCTATGGCAAAATGTTAAGAGACCTTTTTTGTAGAGAATTAAGTTTCCTACAATTTATGTTCTATGATATTTTTTGATCAGATGCGTAGTTCTCGAGATATATCAAGATATTTAAAAGTTCCGAAGCCGCACCAACATAATAGAGATACAGAAACACCGTGGCCCCTTTCTTTGAGATAACTCTGCACTATTGCGAGCTGCAAATGCCACTTCCAGCTTAGCTGTGCAGAGGAAGAACAACAAGAAGAAGAAATATCTCGAAATATGTCCGTCAGGCCCCTTCCCTTGAGATATATCTGCAAATATCTCGGAAACGAAGCGAGCTATGGCAAAATGTTAAGAGACCTTTTTTGTAGAGAATTATGTTTCCTACAATTTATGTTCTATGATATTTTTTGATCAGAAGCGTAGTTTTCGAGATATATCGAGATATTTAAAAGTTCCGAAGCCGCACCAACATAATAGAGATACAGAAACACCGTGGCCCCTTTCTTTGAGATAACTCTGCACTAGTGCGAGCCGCAAATGCCACTTCCAGCTTAGCTGTGCAGAAGAAGAACAACAAGAAGAAGAAATATCTCGAAATATGTCCGTCAGGCCCCTTCCCTTGAGATAAATATGCAAATATCTCGGAAACGAAGCGAGCTATGGCAAAATGTTAAGAGACCTTTTTTGTAGAGAATTAAGTTTCTTACTTTTTATGTTCTATGATATTTTTTGATCAGATGCGTAGTTCTCGAGATATATCAAGATATTTCAAAGTTCCGAAGCCGCACCAACATAATAGAGATACAGAAACCCCGTGGCCCCTTTCTTTGAGATAACTCTGCACTATTGCGAGCTGGAAATGCCACTTCCAGTTTAGCTGTGCAGAAGAAGAACAACAAGAAGAAGAAATATCTCGAAATATGTCCGTCAGGCCCCTTTCCTTGAGATAAATCTGCAAATATCTCGGAAACCAAGCGAGCTATGGCAAAATGTTAAGAGACCTTTTTTGTAGAGAATTAAGTGTCCTACTTTTTATGTTGTATGATATTTTTTGATCAGATGCGTAGTTCTCGAGATATATCAAGATATTTAAAAGTTCCGACGCCGCACCAACATAATAGAGATACAGAAACACCGTGGCCCCTTTCTTTGAGATAACTCTGCACTATTGCGAGCTGCAAATGCCACTTCCAGGTTAGCTGTGCAGAGGAAGAACAACAAGAAGAAGAAATATCTCGAAATATGTCCGTCAGGCCAGTTCCTTTGAGCTGAATCTGCAAATATCTCGGAAACGAAGCGAGCTATGGCAAAATGTTAAGAGACGTTTTTTGTAGAGAATTATGTTTCCTACAATTTATGTTCTATGATATTTTTTGATCAGAAGCGTAGTTTTCGAGATATATCGAGATACTTAAAAGTTCCGAAGCCGCACCAACATATTAGAGATACAGAAACACCGTGGCCCCTTTCTTTGAGATAACTGTGCACTAGTGCGAGCCGCAAATGCCACTTCCAGCTTAGCTGTGCAGAAGAAGAACAACAAGAAGAAGAAATATCTCGAAATATGTCCGTCAGGCCCCTTCCCTTGAGATAAATCTGCAAATATCTCGGAAACGAAGCGAGCTATGGCAAAATGTTAAGAGACCTTTTTTGTAGAGAATTATGTTTCCTACTTTTTATGTTCTATGATATTTTTTGATCAGACGCGTAGTTCTCGAGATATATCAAGATATTTAAAAGTTCCGAAGCCGCACCAACATAATACAGATACAGAAACACCGTGGCCCCTTTCTTTGAGATAACTCTGCACTATTGCGAGCTGCAAATGCCACTTCCAGCTTAGCTGTGCAGAGGAAGAACAACAAGAAGAAGAAATATCTCGAAATATGTCCGTCAGGCCAGTTCCTTTGAGATGAATCTGCAAATATCTCGGAAACGAAGCGAGCTATGGCAAAATGTTAAGAGACCTTTTTTGTAGAGAATAATGTTTCCTACAATTTACGTTCTATGATATTTTTTGATCAGAAGCGTAGTTTTCGAGATATATCGAGATATTTAAAAGTTCCGAAGCCGCACCAACATAAGAGATACAGAAACACCGTGGCCCCTTTCTTTGAGATAACTCTGCACTAGTGCGAGCCGCAAATGCCACTTCCAGCTTAGCTGTGCAGAAGAAGAACAACAAGAAGAAGAGATATCTCGAAATATGTCCGTTAGGCCCCTTCCCTTGAGATAAATCTGCAAATATCTCGGAAACGAAGCGAGCTATGGCAAAATGTTAAGAGACCCTTTTTGTAGAGAATTAAGTTTCCTACTTTTTACGTTCTATGATATTTTTTGATCAGATGCGTAGTTCTCGAGATATATCAAGATATTTAAAAGTTCCGAAGCCGCACCAACATAATAGAGATACAGAAACACCGTGGCCCCTTTCTTTGAGATAACTCTGCACTATTGCGAGCTGCAAATGCCACTTCCAGCTTAGCTGTGCAGAGGAAGAACAACAAGAAAAAGAAGTATCTCGAAATATGTCCGTCAGGCCCGTTCCTTTGAGCTGAATCTGCAAATATCTCGGAAACGAAGCGGGCTATGGTAAAATGTTAAGAGACGTTTTTTGTAGAGAATTATGTTTCCTACAATTTATGTTCTATGATATTTTTCGATCAGAAGCGTAGTTTTCGAGATATATCGAGATATTTAAAAGTTCCGAAGCCGCACCAACATAATAGAGATACAGAAACACCGTGGCCCCTTTCTTTGAGATAACTCTGCACTAGTGCGAGCCGCAAATGCCACTTCCAGCTTAGCTGTGCAGAAGAAGAACAACAAGAAGAAGAAATATCTCCAAATATGTCCGTCCGGCCCCTTCCCTTGAGATAAATCTGCAAATATCTCGGAAACGAAGCGAGCTATGGCAAAATGTTAAGAGACCTTTTTTGTACAGAATTAAGTTTCCTACTTTTTACGTTCTATGACATTTTTTGATCAGATGCGTAGTTCTCGAGATATATCAAGATATTTAAAAGTTCCGAAGCCGCACCAACATAATAGAGATACAGAAACACCGTGGCCCCTTTCTTTGAGATAACTCTGCACTAGTGCGAGCCGCAAATGCCACTTCCAGCTTAGCTGTGCAGAAGAAGAACAACAAGAAGAAGAAATATCTCGAAATATGTCCGTCAGGCCCCTTCCCTTGAGATAAATCTGCAAATATCTCGGAAACGAAGCGAGGTATGGCAAAATGTTAAGAGACCTTTTTTGTAGAGAATTAAGTTTCCTACTTTTTATGTTCTATGATATTTTTCGATCAGAAGCGTAGTTTTCGAGATATATCGAGATATTTAAAAGTTCCGAAGCCGCACCAACATAATAGAGATACAGAAACACCGTGGCCCCTTTCTTTGAGATAACTCTGCACTAGTGCGAGCCGCAAATGCCACTTCCAGCTTAGCTGTGCAGAAGAAGAACAACAAGAAGAAGAAATATCTCGAAATATGTCCGACAGGCCCCTTCCCTTGAGATAAATCTGCAAATATCTCGGAAACGAAGCGAGCTATGGCGAAATGTTAAGAGACCTTTTTTGTAGAGAATTAAGTTTCCTACTTTTTATCTTCTATGATATTTTTTGATCAGATGCGTAGTTCTCGAGATATATCATGATATTTAAAAGTTCCGAAGCCGCACCAACATAATACAGATACAGAAACACCGTGGCCCCTTTCTTTGAGATAACTCTGCAATAGTGCGAGCCGCAAATGCCACTTCCAGCTTAGCTGTGCAGAAGAAGAACAACAAGAAGAAGAAATATCTCGAAATATGTCCGACAGGCCCCTTCCCTTCAGATAAATCTGCAAATATCTCGGAAACGAAGCGAGCTATGGCGAAATGTTAAGAGACCTTTTTTGTAGAGAATTAAGTTTCCTACTTTTTATGTTCTATGATATTTTTTGATCAGATGCGTAGTTCTCGAGATATATCAAGATATTTAAAAGTTCCGAAGCCGCACCAACATAATAGAGATACAGAAACACCGTGGCTCCTTTCTTTGAGATAACTCTGCACTATTGCGAGCTGGAAATGCCACTTCCAGTTTAGCTGTGCAGAAGAAGAACAACAAGAAGAAGAAATATCTCGAAATATGTCCGTTAGGCCCCTTCCCTTGAGATAAATCTGCAAATATCTCGGAAACGAAACGAGCTATGGCAAAATGTTAAGAGACCCTTTTTGTAGAGAATTAAGTTTCCTACTTTTTACGTTCTATGATATTTTTTGATCAGATGCGTAGTTCTCGAGATATATCAAGATATTTAAAAGTTCCGAAGCCGCACCAACATAATAGAGATACAGAAACACCGTGGCCCCTTTCTTTGAGATAACTCTGCACTAGTGCGAGCCGCAAATGCCACTTCCAGCTTAGCTGTGCAGAAGAAGAACAACAAGAAGAAGAAATATCTCGAAATATGTCCGACAGGCCCCTTCCCTTGAGATAAATCTGCAAATATCTCGGAAACGAAGCGAGCTATGGCGAAATGTTAAGAGACCTTTTTTGTAGAGAATTAAGTTTCCTACTTTTTATCTTCTATGATATTTTTTGATCAGATGCGTAGTTCTCGAGATATATCAAGATATTTAAAAGTTCCGAAGCCGCACCAACATAATACAGATACAGAAACACCGTGGCCCCTTTCTTTGAGATAACTCTGCACTAGTGCGAGCCGCAAATGCCACTTCCAGCATAGCTGTGCAGAAGAAGAACAACAAGAAGAAGAAATATCTCGAAATATGTCCGTCAGGCCCCTTCCCTTGAGATAAATCTGCAAATATCTCGGAAACGAAGCGAGGTATGGCAAAATGTTAAGAGACCCTTTTTGTAGAGAATTAAGTTTCCTACTTTTTATGTTCTATGATATTTTTTGATCAGATGCGTAGTTCTCGAGATATATCAAGATATTTAAAAGTTCCGAAGCCGCACCAACATAATAGAGATACAGAAACACCGTGGCCCCTTTCTTTGAGATAACTCTGCACTAGTGCGAGCCGCAAATGCCACTTCCAGCTTAGCTGTGCAGAAGAAGAACAACAAGAAGAAGAAATATCCCGAAATATGTCCGTCAGGCCCCTTCCCTTGAGATAAATCTGCAAATATCTCGGAAACGAAGCGAGGTATGGCAAAATGTTAAGAGACCTTTTTTGTAGAGAATTAAGTTTCCTACTTTTTATGTTCTATGATATTTTTTGATCAGATGCGTAGTTCTCGAGATATATCAAGATATTTAAAAGTTCCGAAGCCGCACCAACATAATAGAGATACAGAAACACCGTGGCCCCTTTCTTTGAGATAACTCTGCACTATTGCGAGCTGCAAATGCCACTTCCAGCTTAGCTGTGCAGAGGAAGAACAACAAGAAGAAGAAGTATCTCGAAATATGTCCGTCAGGCCCGTTCCTTTGAGCTGAATCTGCAAATATCTCGGAAACGAAGCGAGCTATGGCAAAATGCTAAGAGACGTTTCTTGTAGAGAATTATGTTTCCTACAATTTATGTTCTATGATATTTTTTGATCAGAAGCGTAGTTTTCGAGATATATCGAGATATTTAAAAGTTCCGAAGCCGCACCAACATAATAGAGATACAGAAACACCGTGGCCCCTTTCTTTGAGATAACTCTGCACGATTGCGAGCTGGAAATGCCACTTCCAGTTTAGCTGTGCAGAAAAAGAACAACAAGAAGAAGAAATATCTCGAAATATGTCCATCAGGACCCTTCCCTTGAGATAAATCTGCAAATATCTCGGAAACGAAGCGAGCTATGGCAAAATGTTAAGAGACCTTTTTTGTAGAGAATTATGTTTCCTACAATTTACGTTCTATAATATTTTTTGATCAGAAGCGTAGTTTTCGAGATATATCGAGATATGTAAAAGTTCCGAAGCCGCACCAACATAATAGAGATACAGAAACACCGTGGCCCCTTTCTTTGGGATAACTCTGCACTCTTGCGAGCTGCAAATGCCACTTCCAGCTTAGCTGTGCAGAAGAAGAACAACAAGAAGAAGAAATATCTCGAAATATGTCCGTCAGGCCACTTCCCTTGAGATAAATCTGCAAATATCTCGGAAACGAAGCGAGCTATGGCAAAATGTTAAGAGACCTTTTTTGTAGAGAATTAAGTTTCCTACTTTTTATGTTCGATGATATTTTTTGATCAGATGCGTAGTTCTCGAGATATATCAAGATATTTAAAAGTTCCGAAGCTGCACCAACATAATAGAGGTACAGAAACACCGTGGCCTCTTTCTTTGAGATAACTCTGCACTATTGCGAGCTGCAAATGCCACTTCGAGCTTAGCTGTGCAGAAGAAGAACAACAAGAAGAAGAAATATCTCGAAATATGTCCGTCAGGCCCCTTCCCTTGAGATAAATCTGCAAATATCTCGGAAACGAAGAGAGCTATGGCAAAATGTTAAGAGACCTTTTTTGTAGAGAATTAAGTTTCCTACTTTTCATGTTCTATGATATTTTTTGATCAGATGCGTAGTTCTCGAGATATATCAAGATATTTAAAAGTTCCGAAGCAGCACCAACATAATAGAGATACAGAAACACCGTGGCCCCTTTCTTTGGGATAACTCTGCACTCTTGCGAGCTGCAAATGCCACTTCCAGCTTAGCTGTGCAGAAGAAGAACAACAAGAAGAAGAAATATCTCGAAATATGTCCGTCAGGCCACTTCCCTTGAGATAAATCTGCAAATATCTCGGAAACGAAGCGAGCTATGGCAAAATGTTAAGAGACCTTTTTTGTAGAGAATTAAGTTTCCTACTTTTTATGTTCTATGATATTTTTTGATCAGATGCGTAGTTCTCGAGATATATCAAGATATTTAAAAGTTCCGAAGCCGCACCAACATAATAGAGATACAGAAACACCGTGGCCCCTTTCTTTGAGATAACTCTGCACGATTGCGAGCTGGAAATGCCACTTCCAGTTTAGCTGTGCAGAAAAAGAACAACAAGAAGAAGAAATATCTCGAAATATGTCCATCAGGACCCTTCCCTTGAGATAAATCTGCAAATATCTCGGAAACGAAGCGAGCTATGGCAAAATGTTAAGAGACCTTTTTTGTAGAGAATTATGTTTCCTACAATTTACGTTCTATAATATTTTTTGATCAGAAGCGTAGTTTTCGAGATATATCGAGATATGTAAAAGTTCCGAAGCCGCACCAACATAATAGAGATACAGAAACACCGTGGCCCCTTTCTTTGGGATAACTCTGCACTCTTGCGAGCTGCAAATGCCACTTCCAGCTTAGCTGTGCAGAAGAAGAACAACAAGAAGAAGAAATATCTCGAAATATGTCCGTCAGGCCACTTCCCTTGAGATAAATCTGCAAATATCTCGGAAACGAAGCGAGCTATGGCAAAATGTTAAGAGACCTTTTTTGTAGAGAATTAAGTTTCCTACTTTTTATGTTCGATGATATTTTTTGATCAGATGCGTAGTTCTCGAGATATATCAAGATATTTAAAAGTTCCGAAGCTGCACCAACATAATAGAGGTACAGAAACACCGTGGCCTCTTTCTTTGAGATAACTCTGCACTATTGCGAGCTGCAAATGCCACTTCGAGCTTAGCTGTGCAGAAGAAGAACAACAAGAAGAAGAAATATCTCGAAATATGTCCGTCAGGCCCCTTCCCTTGAGATAAATCTGCAAATATCTCGGAAACGAAGAGAGCTATGGCAAAATGTTAAGAGACCTTTTTTGTAGAGAATTAAGTTTCCTACTTTTCATGTTCTATGATATTTTTTGATCAGATGCGTAGTTCTCGAGATATATCAAGATATTTAAAAGTTCCGAAGCAGCACCAACATAATAGAGATACAGAAACACCGTGGCCCCTTTCTTTGGGATAACTCTGCACTCTTGCGAGCTGCAAATGCCACTTCCAGCTTAGCTGTGCAGAAGAAGAACAACAAGAAGAAGAAATATCTCGAAATATGTCCGTCAGGCCACTTCCCTTGAGATAAATCTGCAAATATCTCGGAAACGAAGCGAGCTATGGCAAAATGTTAAGAGACCTTTTTTGTAGAGAATTAAGTTTCCTACTTTTTATGTTCTATGATATTTTTTGATCAGATGCGTAGTTCTCGAGATATATCAAGATATTTAAAAGTTCCGAAGCCGCACCAACATAATAGAGATACAGAAACACCGTGGCCCCTTTCTTTGAGATAACTCTGCACTATTGCGAGCTGCAAATGCCACTTCCAGCTTAGCTGTGCAGAGGAAGAACAACAAGAAGAAGAAATATCTCGAAATATGTCCGTCAGGCCAGTTCCTTTGAGCTGAATCTGCAAATATCTCGGAAACGAAACGAGCTATGGCAAAATGTTAAGAGACCTTTTTTGTAGAGAATTATGTTTCCTACAATTTATGTTCTATGATATTTTTTGATCAGAAGCGTAGTTTTCGAGATATATCGAGATATTTAAAAGTTCCGAAGCCGCACCAACGTAATAGAGATACAGAAACACCGTGGCCCCTTTCTTTGAGATAACTCTGCACGATTGCGAGCTGGAAATGCCACTTCCAGTTTAGCTGTGCAGAAAAAGAACAACAAGAAGAAGAAATATCTCGAAATATGTCCGTCAGGCCCCTTCCCTTGAGATAAATCTGCAAATATCTCGGAAACGAAGCGTGCTATGGCAAAATGTTAAGAGACTTTTTTTGTAGAGAATTAAGTTTCCTAATTTTTATGTTCTATGATATTTTTCGATCAGAGGCGTAGTTATCGAGATATATCAAGATATTTAAAAGTTCCGAAGCCGCACCAACATAATAGAGATACAGAAACACCGTGGCCCCTTTCTTTGAGATAACTCTGCACGATTGCGAGCTGGAAATGCCACTTCCAGTTTAGCTGTGCAGAAAAAGAACAACAAGAAGAAGAAATATCTCGAAATATGTCCATCAGGACCCTTCCCTTGAGATAAATCTGCAAATATCTCGGAAACGAAGCGAGCTATGGCAAAATGTTAAGAGACCTTTTTTGTAGAGAATTACGTTTCCTACAATTTATGTTCTATGATATTTTTTGATCAGAAGCGTAGTTTTCGAGATATATCGAGATATGTAAAAGTTCCGAAGCCGCACCAACATAATAGAGATACAGAAACACCGTGGCCCCTTTCTTTGGGATAACTCTGCACTCTTGCGAGCTGCAAATGCCACTTCCAGCTTAGCTGTGCAGAAGAAGAACAACAAGAAGAAGAAATATCTCGAAATATGTCCGTCAGGCCACTTCCCTTGAGATAAATCTGCAAATATCTCGGAAACGAAGCGAGCTATGGCAAAATGTTAAGAGACCTTTTTTGTAGAGAATTAAGTTTCCTACTTTTTATGTTCTATGATATTTTTTGATCAGATGCGTAGTTCTCGAGATATATCAAGATATTTAAAAGTTCCGAAGCCGCACCAACATAATAGAGATACAGAAACACCGTGGCCCCTTTCTTTGAGATAACTCTGCACTATTGCGAGCTGCAAATGCCACTTCCAGCTTAGCTGTGCAGAGGAAGAACAACAAGAAGAAGAAGTATCTCGAAATATGTCCGTCAGGCCCGTTCCTTTGAGCTGAATCTGCAAATATCTCGGAAACGAAGCGAGCTATGGCAAAATGCTAAGAGACGTTTCTTGTAGAGAATTATGTTTCCTACAATTTATGTTCTATGATATTTTTTGATCAGAAGCGTAGTTTTCGAGATATATCGAGATATTTAAAAGTTCCGAAGCCGCACCAACATAATAGAGATACAGAAACACCGTGGCCCCTTTCTTTGAGATAACTCTGCACGATTGCGAGCTGGAAATGCCACTTCCAGTTTAGCTGTGCAGAAAAAGAACAACAAGAAGAAGAAATATCTCGAAATATGTCCATCAGGACCCTTCCCTTGAGATAAATCTGCAAATATCTCGGAAACGAAGCGAGCTATGGCAAAATGTTAAGAGACCTTTTTTGTAGAGAATTATGTTTCCTACAATTTACGTTCTATAATATTTTTTGATCAGAAGCGTAGTTTTCGAGATATATCGAGATATGTAAAAGTTCCGAAGCCGCACCAACATAATAGAGATACAGAAACACCGTGGCCCCTTTCTTTGGGATAACTCTGCACTCTTGCGAGCTGCAAATGCCACTTCCAGCTTAGCTGTGCAGAAGAAGAACAACAAGAAGAAGAAATATCTCGAAATATGTCCGTCAGGCCACTTCCCTTGAGATAAATCTGCAAATATCTCGGAAACGAAGCGAGCTATGGCAAAATGTTAAGAGACCTTTTTTGTAGAGAATTAAGTTTCCTACTTTTTATGTTCGATGATATTTTTTGATCAGATGCGTAGTTCTCGAGATATATCAAGATATTTAAAAGTTCCGAAGCTGCACCAACATAATAGAGGTACAGAAACACCGTGGCCTCTTTCTTTGAGATAACTCTGCACTATTGCGAGCTGCAAATGCCACTTCGAGCTTAGCTGTGCAGAAGAAGAACAACAAGAAGAAGAAATATCTCGAAATATGTCCGTCAGGCCCCTTCCCTTGAGATAAATCTGCAAATATCTCGGAAACGAAGAGAGCTATGGCAAAATGTTAAGAGACCTTTTTTGTAGAGAATTAAGTTTCCTACTTTTCATGTTCTATGATATTTTTTGATCAGATGCGTAGTTCTCGAGATATATCAAGATATTTAAAAGTTCCGAAGCAGCACCAACATAATAGAGATACAGAAACACCGTGGCCCCTTTCTTTGAGATAACTCTGCACTATTGCGAGCTGCAAATGCCACTTCCAGCTTAGCTGTGCAGAGGAAGAACAACAAGAAGAAGAAATATCTCGAAATATGTCCGTCAGGCCAGTTCCTTTGAGCTGAATCTGCAAATATCTCGGAAACGAAACGAGCTATGGCAAAATGTTAAGAGACCTTTTTTGTAGAGAATTATGTTTCCTACAATTTATGTTCTATGATATTTTTTGATCAGAAGCGTAGTTTTCGAGATATATCGAGATATTTAAAAGTTCCGAAGCCGCACCAACGTAATAGAGATACAGAAACACCGTGGCCCCTTTCTTTGAGATAACTCTGCACGATTGCGAGCTGGAAATGCCACTTCCAGTTTAGCTGTGCAGAAAAAGAACAACAAGAAGAAGAAATATCTCGAAATATGTCCGTCAGGCCCCTTCCCTTGAGATAAATCTGCAAATATCTCGGAAACGAAGCGTGCTATGGCAAAATGTTAAGAGACTTTTTTTGTAGAGAATTAAGTTTCCTAATTTTTATGTTCTATGATATTTTTCGATCAGAGGCGTAGTTATCGAGATATATCAAGATATTTAAAAGTTCCGAAGCCGCACCAACATAATAGAGATACAGAAACACCGTGGCCCCTTTCTTTGAGATAACTCTGCACGATTGCGAGCTGGAAATGCCACTTCCAGTTTAGCTGTGCAGAAAAAGAACAACAAGAAGAAGAAATATCTCGAAATATGTCCATCAGGACCCTTCCCTTGAGATAAATCTGCAAATATCTCGGAAACGAAGCGAGCTATGGCAAAATGTTAAGAGACCTTTTTTGTAGAGAATTACGTTTCCTACAATTTATGTTCTATGATATTTTTTGATCAGAAGCGTAGTTTTCGAGATATATCGAGATATGTAAAAGTTCCGAAGCCGCACCAACATAATAGAGATACAGAAACACCGTGGCCCCTTTCTTTGGGATAACTCTGCACTCTTGCGAGCTGCAAATGCCACTTCCAGCTTAGCTGTGCAGAAGAAGAACAACAAGAAGAAGAAATATCTCGAAATATGTCCGTCAGGCCACTTCCCTTGAGATAAATCTGCAAATATCTCGGAAACGAAGCGAGCTATGGCAAAATGTTAAGAGACCTTTTTTGTAGAGAATTAAGTTTCCTACTTTTTATGTTCTATGATATTTTTTGATCAGATGCGTAGTTCTCGAGATATATCAAGATATTTAAAAGTTCCGAAGCCGCACCAACATAATAGAGATACAGAAACACCGTGGCCCCTTTCTTTGAGATAACTCTGCACTATTGCGAGCTGCAAATGCCACTTCCAGCTTAGCTGTGCAGAGGAAGAACAACAAGAAGAAGAAATATCTCGAAATATGTCCGTCAGGCCAGTTCCTTTGAGCTGAATCTGCAAATATCTCGGAAACGAAACGAGCTATGGCAAAATGTTAAGAGACCTTTTTTGTAGAGAATTATGTTTCCTACAATTTATGTTCTATGATATTTTTTGATCAGAAGCGTAGTTTTCGAGATATATCGAGATATTTAAAAGTTCCGAAGCCGCACCAACGTAATAGAGATACAGAAACACCGTGGCCCCTTTCTTTGAGATAACTCTGCACGATTGCGAGCTGGAAATGCCACTTCCAGTTTAGCTGTGCAGAAAAAGAACAACAAGAAGAAGAAATATCTCGAAATATGTCCGTCAGGCCCCTTCCCTTGAGATAAATCTGCAAATATCTCGGAAACGAAGCGTGCTATGGCAAAATGTTAAGAGACTTTTTTTGTAGAGAATTAAGTTTCCTAATTTTTATGTTCTATGATATTTTTCGATCAGAGGCGTAGTTATCGAGATATATCAAGATATTTAAAAGTTCCGAAGCCGCACCAACATAATAGAGATACAGAAACACCGTGGCCCCTTTCTTTGAGATAACTCTGCACGATTGCGAGCTGGAAATGCCACTTCCAGTTTAGCTGTGCAGAAAAAGAACAACAAGAAGAAGAAATATCTCGAAATATGTCCATCAGGACCCTTCCCTTGAGATAAATCTGCAAATATCTCGGAAACGAAGCGAGCTATGGCAAAATGTTAAGAGACCTTTTTTGTAGAGAATTACGTTTCCTACAATTTATGTTCTATGATATTTTTTGATCAGAAGCGTAGTTTTCGAGATATATCGAGATATGTAAAAGTTCCGAAGCCGCACCAACATAATAGAGATACAGAAACACCGTGGCCCCTTTCTTTGGGATAACTCTGCACTCTTGCGAGCTGCAAATGCCACTTCCAGCTTAGCTGTGCAGAAGAAGAACAACAAGAAGAAGAAATATCTCGAAATATGTCCGTCAGGCCACTTCCCTTGAGATAAATCTGCAAATATCTCGGAAACGAAGCGAGCTATGGCAAAATGTTAAGAGACCTTTTTTGTAGAGAATTAAGTTTCCTACTTTTTATGTTCGATGATATTTTTTGATCAGATGCGTAGTTCTCGAGATATATCAAGATATTTAAAAGTTCCGAAGCTGCACCAACATAATAGAGGTACAGAAACACCGTGGCCTCTTTCTTTGAGATAACTCTGCACTATTGCGAGCTGCAAATGCCACTTCGAGCTTAGCTGTGCAGAAGAAGAACAACAAGAAGAAGAAATATCTCGAAATATGTCCGTCAGGCCCCTTCCCTTGAGATAAATCTGCAAATATCTCGGAAACGAAGAGAGCTATGGCAAAATGTTAAGAGACCTTTTTTGTAGAGAATTAAGTTTCCTACTTTTCATGTTCTATGATATTTTTTGATCAGATGCGTAGTTCTCGAGATATATCAAGATATTTAAAAGTTCCGAAGCAGCACCAACATAATAGAGATACAGAAACACCGTGGCCCCTTTCTTTGAGATAACTCTGCACTATTGCGAGCTGTAAATGCCACTTCCAGCTTAGCTGTGCAGAAGAAGAACAACAAGAAGAAGAAATATCTCGAAATATGTCCGTCAGGCCCCTTCCCTTGAGATAAATATGCAAATATCTCGGAAACGAAGCGAGCTATGGCAAAATGTTAAGAGACCTTTTTTGTAGAGAATTAAGTTTCCTACTTTTTATGTTCTATGATATTTTTTGATCAGATGCGTAGTTCTCGAGATATATCAAGATATTTAAAAGTTCCGAAGCCGCACCAACATAATAGAGATACAGAAACACCGTGGCCCCTTTCTTTGAGATAACTCTGCACTATTGCGAGCTGCAAATGCCACCTCCAGCTTAGCTGTGCAGAGGAAGAACAACAAGAAGAAGAAATATCTCGAAATATGTCCGTCAGGCCAGTTCCTTTGAGCTGAATCTGCAAATATCTCGGAAACGAAACGAGCTATGGCAAAATGTTAAGAGACCTTTTTTGTAGACAATTATGTTTCCTACAATTTATGTTCTATGATATTTTTTGATCAGAAGCGTAGTTTTCGAGATATATCGAGATATTTAAAAGTTCCGAAGACGCACCAACAGAATAGAGATACAGAAACACCGTGGCCCCTTTCTTTGAGATAACTCTGCACTAGTGCGAGCCGCAAATGCCACTTCCAGCTTAGCTGTGCAGAAGAAGAACAACAAGAAGAAGAAATATCTCGAAATATGTCCGTCAGGCCCCTTCCCTTGAGATAAATCTGCAAATATCTCGGAAACGAAGCGTGCTATGGCAAAATGTTAAGAGACTTTTTTTGTAGAGAATTAAGTTTCCTACTTTTTATGTTCTATGATATTTTTTGATCAGATGCGTAGTTCTCGAGATATATCAAGATATTTAAAAGTTCCGAAGCCGCACCAACATAATAGAGATACAGAAACACCGTGGCCCCTTTCTTTGAGATAACTCTGCACTATTGCGAGCTGCAAATGCCACTTCCAGCTTAGCTGTGCAGAGGAAGAACAACAAGAAGAAGAAGTATCTCGAAATATGTCCGTCAGGCCCGTTCCTTTGAGCTGAATCTGCAAATATCTCGGAAACGAAGCGAGCTATGGCAAAATGCTAAGAGACGTTTCTTGTAGAGAATTATGTTTCCTACAATTTATGTTCTATGATATTTTTTGATCAGAAGCGTAGTTTTCGAGATATATCGAGATATTTAAAAGTTGCGAAGCCGCACCAACATAATAGAGATACAGAAACACCATGGCCCCTTTCTTTGAGATAACTCTGCACTATTGCGAGCTGCAAATGCCACTTCCAGCTTAGCTGTGCAGAGGAAGAACAACAAGAAGAAGAAATATCTCGAAATATGTCCGTCAGGCCAGTTCCTTTGAGCTGAATCTGCAAATATCTCGGAAACGAAACGAGCTATGGCAAAATGTTAAGAGACCTTTTTTGTAGAGAATTATGTTTCCTACAATTTATGTTCTATGATATTTTTTGATCAGAAGCGTAGTTTTCGAGATGTATCGAGATATTTAAAAGTTCCGAAGCCGCACCAACGTAATAGAGATACAGAAACACCGTGGCCCCTTTCTTTGAGATAACTCTGCACGATTGCGAGCTGGAAATGCCACTTCCAGTTTAGCTGTGCAGAAAAAGAACAACAAGAAGAAGAAATATCTCGAAATATGTCCGTCAGGCCCCTTCCCTTGAGAAAAATCTGCAAATATCTCGGAAACGAAGCGTGCTATGGCAAAATGTTAAGAGACTTTTTTTGTAGAGAAATAAGTTTCCTAATTTTTATGTTCTATGATATTTTTCGATCAGAGGCGTAGTTATCGAGATATATCAAGATATTTAAAAGTTCCGAAGCCGCACCAACATAATAGAGATACAGAAACACCGTGGCCCCTTTCTTTGAGATAACTCTGCACGATTGCGAGCTGGAAATGCCACTTCCAGTTTAGCTGTGCAGAAAAAGAACAACAAGAAGAAGAAATATCTCGAAATATGTCCATCAGGACCCTTGCCTTGAGATAAATCTGCAAATATCTCGGAAACGAAGCGAGCTATGGCAAAATGTTAAGAGACCTTTTTTGTAGAGAATTACGTTTCCTACAATTTATGTTCTATGATATTTTTTGATCAGATGCGTAGTTCTCGAGATATATCAAGATATTTAAAAGTTCCGAAGCCGCACCAACATAATAGAGATACAGAAACACCGTGGCCCCTTTCTTTGAGATAACTCTGCACTATTGCGAGCTGCAAATGCCACTTCCAGCTTAGCTGTGCAGAGGAAGAACAACAAGAAGAAGAAGTATCTCGAAATATGTCCGTCAGGCCCGTTCCTTTGAGCTGAATCTGCAAATATCTCGGAAACGAAGCGAGCTATGGCAAAATGCTAAGAGACGTTTCTTGTAGAGAATTATGTTTCCTACAATTTATGTTCTATGATATTTTTTGATCAGAAGCGTAGTTTTCGAGATATATCGAGATATTTAAAAGTTCCGAAGCCGCACCAACATAATAGAGATACAGAAACACCGTGGCCCCTTTCTTTGAGATAACTCTGCACTATTGCGAGCTGCAAATGCCACTTCCAGCTTAGCTGTGCAGAGGAAGAACAACAAGAAGAAGAAATATCTCGAAATATGTCCGTCAGGCCAGTTCCTTTGAGCTGAATCTGCAAATATCTCGGAAACGAAACGAGCTATGGCAAAATGTTAAGAGACCTTTTTTGTAGAGAATTATGTTTCCTACAATTTATGTTCTATGATATTTTTTGATCAGAAGCGTAGTTTTCGAGATGTATCGAGATATTTAAAAGTTCCGAAGCCGCACCAACGTAATAGAGATACAGAAACACCGTGGCCCCTTTCTTTGAGATAACTCTGCACGATTGCGAGCTGGAAATGCCACTTCCAGTTTAGCTGTGCAGAAAGAGAACAACAAGAAGAAGAAATATCTCGAAATATGTCCGTCAGGCCCCTTCCCTTGAGAAAAATCTGCAAATATCTCGGAAACGAAGCGTGCTATGGCAAAATGTTAAGAGACTTTTTTTGTAGAGAAATAAGTTTCCTAATTTTTATGTTCTATGATATTTTTCGATCAGAGGCGTAGTTATCGAGATATATCAAGATATTTAAAAGTTCCGAAGCCGCACCAACATAATAGAGATACAGAAACACCGTGGCCCCTTTCTTTGAGATAACTCTGCACGATTGCGAGCTGGAAATGCCACTTCCAGTTTAGCTGTGCAGAAAAAGAACAACAAGAAGAAGAAATATCTCGAAATATGTCCATCAGGACCCTTGCCTTGAGATAAATCTGTAAATATCTCGGAAACGAAGCGAGCTATGGCAAAATGTTAAGAGACCTTTTTTGTAGAGAATTACGTTTCCTACAATTTATGTTCTATGATATTTTTTGATCAGATGCGTAGTTCTCGAGATATATCAAGATATTTAAAAGTTCCGAAGCCGCACCAACATAATAGAGATACAGAAACACCGTGGCCCCTTTCTTTGAGATAACTCTGCACTATTGCGAGCTGCAAATGCCACTTCCAGCTTAGCTGTGCAGAGGAAGAACAACAAGAAGAAGAAGTATCTCGAAATATGTCCGTCAGGCCCGTTCCTTTGAGCTGAATCTGCAAATATCTCGGAAACGAAGCGAGCTATGGCAAAATGCTAAGAGACGTTTCTTGTAGAGAATTATGTTTCCTACAATTTATGTTCTATGATATTTTTTGATCAGAAGCGTAGTTTTCGAGATATATCGAGATATTTAAAAGTTCCGAAGCCGCACCAACATAATAGAGATACAGAAACACCGTGGCCCCTTTCTTTGAGATAACTCTGCACTATTGCGAGCTGCAAATGCCACTTCCAGCTTAGCTGTGCAGAGGAAGAACAACAAGAAGAAGAAATATCTCGAAATATGTCCGTCAGGCCAGTTCCTTTGAGCTGAATCTGCAAATATCTCGGAAACGAAACGAGCTATGGCAAAATGTTAAGAGACCTTTTTTGTAGAGAATTATGTTTCCTACAATTTATGTTCTATGATATTTTTTGATCAGAAGCGTAGTTTTCGAGATGTATCGAGATATTTAAAAGTTCCGAAGCCGCACCAACGTAATAGAGATACAGAAACACCGTGGCCCCTTTCTTTGAGATAACTCTGCACGATTGCGAGCTGGAAATGCCACTTCCAGTTTAGCTGTGCAGAAAAAGAACAACAAGAAGAAGGAATATCTCGAAATATGTCCGTCAGGCCCCTTCCCTTGAGAAAAATCTGCAAATATCTCGGAAACGAAGCGTGCTATGGCAAAATGTTAAGAGACTTTTTTTGTAGAGAAATAAGTTTCCTAATTTTTATGTTCTATGATATTTTTCGATCAGAGGCGTAGTTATCGAGATATATCAAGATATTTAAAAGTTCCGAAGCCGCACCAACATAATAGAGATACAGAAACACCGTGGCCCCTTTCTTTGAGATAACTCTGCACGATTGCGAGCTGGAAATGCCACTTCCAGTTTAGCTGTGCAGAAAAAGAACAACAAGAAGAAGAAATATCTCGAAATATGTCCATCAGGACCCTTGCCTTGAGATAAATCTGCAAATATCTCGGAAACGAAGCGAGCTATGGCAAAATGTTAAGAGACCTTTTTTGTAGAGAATTACGTTTCCTACAATTTATGTTCTATGATATTTTTTGATCAGATGCGTAGTTCTCGAGATATATCAAGATATTTAAAAGTTCCGAAGCCGCACCAACATAATAGAGATACAGAAACACCGTGGCCCCTTTCTTTGAGATAACTCTGCACTATTGCGAGCTGCAAATGCCACTTCCAGCTTAGCTGTGCAGAGGAAGAACAACAAGAAGAAGAAGTATCTCGAAATATGTCCGTCAGGCCCGTTCCTTTGAGCTGAATCTGCAAATATCTCGGAAACGAAGCGAGCTATGGCAAAATGCTAAGAGACGTTTCTTGTAGAGAATTATGTTTCCTACAATTTATGTTCTATGATATTTTTTGATCAGAAGCGTAGTTTTCGAGATATATCGAGATATTTAAAAGTTCCGAAGCCGCATCAACATAATAGTGATACAGAAACACCGTGGCCCCTTTCTTTGAGATAACTCTGCACTATTGCGAGCTGCAAATGCCACTTCCAGCTTAGCTGTGCAGAGGAAGAACAACAAGAAGAAGAAATATCTCGAAATATGTCCGTCAGGCCAGTTCCTTTGAGCTGAATCTGCAAATATCTCGGAAACGAAACGAGCTATGGCAAAATGTTAAGAGACCTTTTTTGTAGAGAATTATGTTTCCTACAATTTATGTTCTATGATATTTTTTGATCAGAAGCGTAGTTTTCGAGATGTATCGAGATATTTAAAAGTTCCGAAGCCGCACCAACGTAATAGAGATACAGAAACACCGTGGCCCCTTTCTTTGAGATAACTCTGCACGATTGCGAGCTGGAAATGCCACTTCCAGTTTAGCTGTGCAGAAAAAGAACAACAAGAAGAAGGAATATCTCGAAATATGTCCGTCAGGCCCCTTCCCTTGAGAAAAATCTGCAAATATCTCGGAAACGAAGCGTGCTATGGCAAAATGTTAAGAGACTTTTTTTGTAGAGAAATAAGTTTCCTAATTTTTATGTTCTATGATATTTTTCGATCAGAGGCGTAGTTATCGAGATATATCAAGATATTTAAAAGTTCCGAAGCCGCACCAACATAATAGAGATACAGAAACACCGTGGCCCCTTTCTTTGAGATAACTCTGCACGATTGCGAGCTGGAAATGCCACTTCCAGTTTAGCTGTGCAGAAAAAGAACAACAAGAAGAAGAAATATCTCGAAATATGTCCATCAGGACCCTTGCCTTGAGATAAATCTGCAAATATCTCGGAAACGAAGCGAGCTATGGCAAAATGTTAAGAGACCTTTTTTGTAGAGAATTACGTTTCCTACAATTTATGTTCTATGATATTTTTTGATCAGATGCGTAGTTCTCGAGATATATCAAGATATTTAAAAGTTCCGAAGCCGCACCAACATAATAGAGATACAGAAACACCGTGGCCCCTTTCTTTGAGATAACTCTGCACTATTGCGAGCTGCAAATGCCACTTCCAGCTTAGCTGTGCAGAGGAAGAACAACAAGAAGAAGAAGTATCTCGAAATATGTCCGTCAGGCCCGTTCCTTTGAGCTGAATCTGCAAATATCTCGGAAACGAAGCGAGCTATGGCAAAATGCTAAGAGACGTTTCTTGTAGAGAATTATGTTTCCTACAATTTATGTTCTATGATATTTTTTGATCAGAAGCGTAGTTTTCGAGATATATCGAGATATTTAAAAGTTCCGAAGCCGCACCAACATAATAGAGATACAGAAACACCGTGGCCCCTTTCTTTGAGATAACTCTGCACTATTGCGAGCTGCAAATGCCACTTCCAGCTTAGCTGTGCAGAGGAAGAACAACAAGAAGAAGAAATATCTCGAAATATGTCCGTCAGGCCAGTTCCTTTGAGCTGAATCTGCAAATATCTCGGAAACGAAACGAGCTATGGCAAAATGTTAAGAGACCTTTTTTGTAGAGAATTATGTTTCCTACAATTTATGTTCTATGATATTTTTTGATCAGAAGCGTAGTTTTCGAGATGTATCGAGATATTTAAAAGTTCCGAAGCCGCACCAACGTAATAGAGATACAGAAACACCGTGGCCCCTTTCTTTGAGATAACTCTGCACGATTGCGAGCTGGAAATGCCACTTCCAGTTTAGCTGTGCAGAAAAAGAACAACAAGAAGAAGAAATATCTCGAAATATGTCCGTCAGGCCCCTTCCCTTGAGAAAAATCTGCAAATATCTCGGAAACGAAGCGTGCTATGGCAAAATGTTAAGAGACTTTTTTTGTAGAGAAATAAGTTTCCTAATTTTTATGTTCTATGATATTTTTCGATCAGAGGCGTAGTTATCGAGATATATCAAGATATTTAAAAGTTCCGAAGCCGCACCAACATAATAGAGATACAGAAACACCGTGGCCCCTTTCTTTGAGATAACTCTGCACGATTGCGAGCTGGAAATGCCACTTCCAGTTTAGCTGTGCAGAAAAAGAACAACAAGAAGAAGAAATATCTCGAAATATGTCCATCAGGACCCTTGCCTTGAGATAAATCTGCAAATATCTCGGAAACGAAGCGAGCTATGGCAAAATGTTAAGAGACCTTTTTTGTAGAGAATTACGTTTCCTACAATTTATGTTCTATGATATTTTTTGATCAGATGCGTAGTTCTCGAGATATATCAAGATATTTAAAAGTTCCGAAGCCGCACCAACATAATAGAGATACAGAAACACCGTGGCCCCTTTCTTTGAGATAACTCTGCACTATTGCGAGCTGCAAATGCCACTTCCAGCTTAGCTGTGCAGAGGAAGAACAACAAGAAGAAGAAGTATCTCGAAATATGTCCGTCAGGCCCGTTCCTTTGAGCTGAATCTGCAAATATCTCGGAAACGAAGCGAGCTATGGCAAAATGCTAAGAGACGTTTCTTGTAGAGAATTATGTTTCCTACAATTTATGTTCTATGATATTTTTTGATCAGAAGCGTAGTTTTCGAGATATATCGAGATATTTAAAAGTTCCGAAGCCGCACCAACATAATAGAGATACAGAAACACCGTGGCCCCTTTCTTTGAGATAACTCTGCACTATTGCGAGCTGCAAATGCCACTTCCAGCTTAGCTGTGCAGAGGAAGAACAACAAGAAGAAGAAATATCTCGAAATATGTCCGTCAGGCCAGTTCCTTTGAGCTGAATCTGCAAATATCTCGGAAACGAAACGAGCTATGGCAAAATGTTAAGAGACCTTTTTTGTAGAGAATTATGTTTCCTACAATTTATGTTCTATGATATTTTTTGATCAGAAGCGTAGTTTTCGATATGTATCGAGATATTTAAAAGTTCCGAAGCCGCACCAACGTAATAGAGATACAGAAACACCGTGGCCCCTTTCTTTGAGATAACTCTGCACGATTGCGAGCTGGAAATGCCACTTCCAGTTTAGCTGTGCAGAAAAAGAACAACAAGAAGAAGAAATATCTCGAAATATGTCCGTCAGGCCCCTTCCCTTGAGAAAAATCTGCAAATATCTCGGAAACGAAGCGTGCTATGGCAAAATGTTAAGAGACTTTTTTTGTAGAGAAATAAGTTTCCTAATTTTTATGTTCTATGATATTTTTCGATCAGAGGCGTAGTTATCGAGATATATCAAGATATTTAAAAGTTCCGAAGCCGCACCAACATAATAGAGATACAGAAACACCGTGGCCCCTTTCTTTGAGATAACTCTGCACGATTGCGAGCTGGAAATGCCACTTCCAGTTTAGCTGTGCAGAAAAAGAACAACAAGAAGAAGAAATATCTCGAAATATGTCCATCAGGACCCTTGCCTTGAGATAAATCTGCAAATATCTCGGAAACGAAGCGAGCTATGGCAAAATGTTAAGAGACCTTTTTTGTAGAGAATTACGTTTCCTACAATTTATGTTCTATGATATTTTTTGATCAGATGCGTAGTTCTCGAGATATATCAAGATATTTAAAAGTTCCGAAGCCGCACCAACATAATAGAGATACAGAAACACCGTGGCCCCTTTCTTTGAGATAACTCTGCACTATTGCGAGCTGCAAATGCCACTTCCAGCTTAGCTGTGCAGAGGAAGAACAACAAGAAGAAGAAGTATCTCGAAATATGTCCGTCAGGCCCGTTCCTTTGAGCTGAATCTGCAAATATCTCGGAAACGAAGCGAGCTATGGCAAAATGCTAAGAGACGTTTCTTGTAGAGAATTATGTTTCCTACAATTTATGTTCTATGATATTTTTTGATCAGAAGCGTAGTTTTCGAGATATATCGAGATATTTAAAAGTTCCGAAGCCGCACCAACATAATAGAGATACAGAAACACCGTGGCCCCTTTCTTTGAGATAACTCTGCACTATTGCGAGCTGCAAATGCCACTTCCAGCTTAGCTGTGCAGAGGAAGAACAACAAGAAGAAGAAATATCTCGAAATATGTCCGTCAGGCCAGTTCCTTTGAGCTGAATCTGCAAATATCTCGGAAACGAAACGAGCTATGGCAAAATGTTAAGAGACCTTTTTTGTAGAGAATTATGTTTCCTACAATTTATGTTCTATGATATTTTTTGATCAGAAGCGTAGTTTTCGAGATGTATCGAGATATTTAAAAGTTCCGAAGCCGCACCAACGTAATAGAGATACAGAAACACCGTGGCCCCTTTCTTTGAGATAACTCTGCACGATTGCGAGCTGGAAATGCCACTTCCAGTTTAGCTGTGCAGAAAAAGAACAACAAGAAGAAGAAATATCTCGAAATATGTCCGTCAGGCCCCTTCCCTTGAGAAAAATCTGCAAATATCTCGGAAACGAAGCGTGCTATGGCAAAATGTTAAGAGACTTTTTTTGTAGAGAAATAAGTTTCCTAATTTTTATGTTCTATGATATTTTTCGATCAGAGGCGTAGTTATCGAGATATATCAAGATATTTAAAAGTTCCGAAGCCGCACCAACATAATAGAGATACAGAAACACCGTGGCCCCTTTCTTTGAGATAACTCTGCACGATTGCGAGCTGGAAATGCCACTTCCAGTTTAGCTGTGCAGAAAAAGAACAACAAGAAGAAGAAATATCTCGAAATATGTCCATCAGGACCCTTGCCTTGAGATAAATCTGCAAATATCTCGGAAACGAAGCGAGCTATGGCAAAATGTTAAGAGACCTTTTTTGTAGAGAATTACGTTTCCTACAATTTATGTTCTATGATATTTTTTGATCAGATGCGTAGTTCTCGAGATATATCAAGATATTTAAAAGTTCCGAAGCCGCACCAACATAACAGAGATACAGAAACACCGTGGCCCCTTTCTTTGAGATAACTCTGCACTATTGCGAGCTGCAAATGCCACTTCCAGCTTAGCTGTGCAGAGGAAGAACAACAAGAAGAAGAAGTATCTCGAAATATGTCCGTCAGGCCCGTTCCTTTGAGCTGAATCTGCAAATATCTCGGAAACGAAGCGAGCTATGGCAAAATGCTAAGAGACGTTTCTTGTAGAGAATTATGTTTCCTACAATTTATGTTCTATGATATTTTTTGATCAGAAGCGTAGTTTTCGAGATATATCGAGATATTTAAAAGTTCCGAAGCCGCACCAACATAATAGAGATACAGAAACACCGTGGCCCCTTTCTTTGAGATAAATCTGCACTATTGCGAGCTGCAAATGCCACTTCCAGCTTAGCTGTGCAGAGGAAGAACAACAAGAAGAAGAAATATCTCGAAATATGTCCGTCAGGCCAGTTCCTTTGAGCTGAATCTGCAAATATCTCGGAAACGAAACGAGCTATGGCAAAATGTTAAGAGACCTTTTTTGTAGAGAATTATGTTTCCTACAATTTATGTTCTATGATATTTTTTGATCAGAAGCGTAGTTTTCGAGATGTATCGAGATATTTAAAAGTTCCGAAGCCGCACCAACGTAATAGAGATACAGAAACACCGTGGCCCCTTTCTTTGAGATAACTCTGCACGATTGCGAGCTGGAAATGCCACTTCCAGTTTAGCTGTGCAGAAAAAGAACAACAAGAAGAAGAAATATCTCGAAATATGTCCGTCAGGCCCCTTCCCTTGAGAAAAATCTGCAAATATCTCGGAAACGAAGCGTGCTATGGCAAAATGTTAAGAGACTTTTTTTGTAGAGAAATAAGTTTCCTAATTTTTATGTTCTATGATATTTTTCGATCAGAGGCGTAGTTATCGAGATATATCAAGATATTTAAAAGTTCCGAAGCCGCACCAACATAATAGAGATACAGAAACACCGTGGCCCCTTTCTTTGAGATAACTCTGCACGATTGCGAGCTGGAAATGCCACTTCCAGTTTAGCTGTGCAGAAAAAGAACAACAAGAAGAAGAAATATCTCGAAATATGTCCATCAGGACCCTTGCCTTGAGATAAATCTGCAAATATCTCGGAAACGAAGCGAGCTATGGCAAAATGTTAAGAGACCTTTTTTGTAGAGAATTACGTTTCCTACAATTTATGTTCTATGATATTTTTTGATCAGAAGCGTAGTTTTCGAGATATATCGAGATATGTAAAAGTTCCGAAGCCGCACCAACATAAGAGAGATACAGAAACACCGTGGCCCCTTTCTTTGGGATAACTCTGCACTCTTGCGAGCTGCAAATGCCACTTCCAGCTTAGCTGTGCAGAAGAAGAACAACAAGAAGAAGAAATATCTCGAAATATGTCCGTCAGGCCACTTCCCTTGAGATAAATCTGCAAATATCTCGGAAACGAAGCGAGCTATGGCAAAATGTTAAGAGACCTTTTTTGTAGAGAATTATGTTTCCTACTTTTTATGTTCGATGATATTTTTTGATCAGATGCGTAGTTCTCGAGATATATCAAGATATTTAAAAGTTCCGAAGCTGCACCAACATAATAGAGGTACAGAAACACCGTGGCCTCTTTCTTTGAGATAACTCTGCACTATTGCGAGCTGCAAATGCCACTTCGAGCTTAGCTGTGCAGAAGAAGAACAACAAGAAGAAGAAATATCTCGAAATATGTCCGTCAGGCCCCTTCCCTTGAGATAAATCTGCAAATATCTCGAAAACGAAGAGAGCTATGGCAAAATGTTAAGAGACCTTTTTTGTAGAGAATTAAGTTTCCTACTTTTCATGTTCTATGATATTTTTTGATCAGATGCGTAGTTCTCGAGATATATCAGGATATTTAAAAGTTCCGAAGCAGCACCAACATAATAGAGATACAGAAACACCGTGGCCCCTTTCTTTGAGATAACTCTGCACTATTGCGAGCTGTAAATGCCACTTCCAGCTTAGCTGTGCAGAAGAAGAACAACAAGAAGAAGAAATATCTCGAAATATGTCCGTCAGGCCCCTTCCCTTGAGATAAATATGCAAATATCTCGGAAACGAAGCGAGCTATGGCAAAATGTTAAGAGACCTTTTTTGTAGAGAATTAAGTTTCCTACTTTTTATGTTCTATGATATTTTTTGATCAGATGCGTAGTTCTCGAGATATATCAAGATATTTAAAAGTTCCGAAGCCGCACCAACATAATAGAGATACAGAAACACCGTGGCCCCTTTCTTTGAGATAACTCTGCACTATTGCGAGCTGCAAATGCCACTTCCAGCTTAGCTGTGCAGAAGAAGAACAACAAGAAGAAGAAATATCTCGAGATATGTCCGTCAGGCCCCTTCCCTTGAGATAAATCTGCAAATATCTCGGAAACGAAGAGAGCTATGGCAAAATGTTAAGAGACCTTTTTTGTAGAGAATTAAGTTTCCTACTTTTCATGTTCTATGATATTTTTTGATCAAATGCGTAGTTCTCGAGATATATCAAGATATTTAAAAGTTCCGAAGCAGCACCAACATAATAGAGATACAGAAACACCGTGGCCCCTTTCTTTGAGATAACTCTGCACTATTGCGAGCTGTAAATGCCACTTCCAGCTTAGCTGTGCAGAAGAAGAACAACAAGAAGAAGAAATATCTCGAAATATGTCCGTCAGGCCCCTTCCCTTGAGATAAATATGCAAATATCTCGGAAACGAAGCGAGCTATGGCAAAATGTTAAGAGACCTTTTTTGTAGAGAATTAAGTTTCCTACTTTTTATGTTCTATGATATTTTTTGATCAGATGCGTAGTTCTCGAGATATATCAAGATATTTAAAAGTTCCGAAGCCGCACCAACATAATAGAGATACAGAAACACCGTGGCCCCTTTCTTTGAGATAACTCTGCACTATTGCGAGCTGCAAATGCCACTTCCAGCTTAGCTGTGCAGAGGAAGAACAACAAGAAGAAGAAATATCTCGAAATATGTCCGTCAGGCCAGTTCCTTTCAGCTGAATCTGCAAATATCTCGGAAACGAAACGAGCTATGGCAAAATGTTAAGAGACCTTTTTTGTAGAGAATTATGTTTCCTACAATTTATGTTCTATGATATTTTTTGATCAGAAGCGTAGTTTTCGAGATATATCGAGATATTTAAAAGTTCCGAAGACGCACCAACATAATAGAGATACAGAAACACCGTGGCCCCTTTCTTTGAGATAACTCTGCACTATTGCGAGCTGCAAATGCCACTTCCAGCTTAGCTGTGCAGAAGAAGAACAACAAGAAGAAGAAATATCTCGAAATATGTCCGTCAGGCCCCTTCCCTTGAGATAAATATGCAAATATCTCGGAAACGAAGCGAGCTATGGCAAAATGTTAAGAGACCTTTTTTGTAGAGAATTAAGTTTCCTACTTTTTATGTTCTATGATATTTTTTGATCAGATGCGTAGTTCTCGAGATATATCAAGATATTTAAAAGTTCCGAAGCCGCACCAACATAATAGAGATACAGAAACACCGTGGCCCCTTTCTTTGAGATAACTCTGCACTATTGCGAGCTGCAAATGCCACTTCCAGCTTAGCTGTGCAGAGGAAGAACAACAAGAAGAAGAAATATCTCGAAATATGTCCGTCAGGCCAGTTCCTTTCAGCTGAATCTGCAAATATCTCGGAAACGAAACGAGCTATGGCAAAATGTTAAGAGACCTTTTTTGTAGAGAATTATGTTTCCTACAATTTATGTTCTATGATATTTTTTGATCAGAAGCGTAGTTTTCGAGATATATCGAGATATTTAAAAGTTCCGAAGACGCACCAACATAATAGAGATACAGAAACACCGTGGCCCCTTTCTTTGAGATAACTCTGCACTATTGCGAGCTGCAAATGCCACTTCCAGCTTAGCTGTGCAGAAGAAGAACAACAAGAAGAAGAAATATCTCGAAATATGTCCGTCAGGCCCCTTCCCTTGAGATAAATCTGCAAATATCTCGGAAACGAAGCGAGCTATGGCAAAATGTTAAGAGACTTTATTTGTAGAGAATTAAGTTTCCTACTTTTTATGTTCTACGATATTTTTTGATCAGATGCGTAGTTCTCGAGATATATCAAGATATTTAAAAGTTCCGAAGCCGCACCAACGTAATAGAGATATAGAAACACCGTGGCCCCTTTCTTTGAGATAACTCTGCACGATTGCGAGCTGGAAATGCCACTTCCAGTTTAGGTGTGCAGAAAAAGAACAACAAGAAGAAGAAATATCTCGAAATATGTCCATCAGGACCCTTCCCTTGAGATAAATCTGCAAATATCTCGGAAACGAAATGAGCTATGGCAAAATGTTTAGAGACCTTTTTTGTAGAGAATTATGTTTCCTACAATTTATGTTCTATGATATTTTTTGATCAGAAGCGTAGTTTTCGAGATATATCGAGATATGTAAAAGTTCCGAAGCCGCACCAACATAATAGAGATACAGAAACACCGTGGCCCCTTTCTTTGGGATAACTCTGCACTCTTGCGAGCTGCAAATGCCACTTCCAGCTTAGCTGTGCAGAAGAAGAACAACAAGAAGAAGAAATATCTCGAAATATGTCCGTCAGGCCACTTCCCTTGAGATAAATCTGCAAATATCTCGGAAACGAAGCGAGCTATGGCAAAATGTTAAGAGACCTTTTTTGTAGAGAATTAAGTTTCCTACTTTTTATGTTCGATGATATTTTTTGATCAGATGCGTAGTTCTCGAGATATATCAAGATATTTAAAAGTTCCGAAGCTGCACCAACATAATAGAGGTACAGAAACACCGTGGCCTCTTTCTTTGAGATAACTCTGCACTATTGCGAGCTGCAAATGCCACTTCCAGCTTAGCTGTGCAGAGGAAGAACAACAAGAAGAAGAAATATCTCGAAATATGTCCGTCAGGCCAGTTCCTTTGAGCTGAATCTGCAAATATCTCGGAAACGAAACGAGCTATGGCAAAATGTTAAGAGACGTTTTTTGTAGAGAATTATGTTTCCTACAATTTATGTTCTATGATATTTTTTGATCAGAAGCGTAGTTTTCGAGATATATCGAGATATTTAAAAGTTCCGAAGACGCACCAACATAATAGAGATACAGAAACACCGTGGCCCCTTTCTTTGAGATAACTCTGCACTAGTGCGAGCCGCAAATGCCACTTCCAGCTTAGCTGTGCAGAAGAAGAACAACAAGAAGAAGAAATATCTCGAAATATGCCCGTCAGGCCCCTTCCCTTGAGATATATCTGCAAATATCTCGGAAACGAAGCGAGGTATGGCAAAATGTTAAGAGACCTTTTTTGTAGAGAATTATGTTTGCTACAATTTATGTTCTATGATATTTTTTGATCAGAAGCGTAGTTTTCGAGATATATCGAGATATTTAAAAGTTCCGAAGCCGCACCAACATAATAGAGATACAGAAACACCGTGGCCCCTTTCTTTGAGATAACTCTGCACTAGTGCGAGCTGCAAATGCCACTTCCAGCTTAGCTGTGCAGAGGAAGAACAACAAGAAGAAGAAATATCTCGAAATATGTCCGTCAGGCCAGTTCCTTTGAGATATATCTGCAAATATCTCGGAAACGAAGCGAGCTATGACCAAATGTTAAGAGACCTTTTTTGTAGAGAATTATGTTTCCTACAATTTATGTTCTATGATATTTTTTGATCAGAAGCGTAGTTTTCGAGATATATCGAGATATTTAAAAGTTCCGAAGCCGCACCAACATAATAGAGATACAGAAACACCGTGGCCCCTTTCTTTGAGATAACTCTGCACTAGTGCGAGCCGCAAATGCCACTTCCAGCTTAGCTGTGCAGAAGAAGAACAACAAGAAGAGGAAATATCTCGAAATATGTCCGTCAGGCCCCTTCCCTTGAGATAAATCTGCAAATATCTCGGAAACGAAGCGAGCTATGGCAAAATGTTAACAGACCTTTTTTGTAGAGAATTATGTTTCCTACTTTTTATGTTCTATGATATTTTTTGATCAGACGCGTAGCTCTCGATATATATCAAGATATTTAAAAGTTCCGAAGCCGCACCAACATAATAGAGATACAGAAACGGCGTGGCCCCTTTCTTTGAGATATCTCTGCACTATTGCGAGCTGCAAATGCCACTTCCAGCTTAGCTGTGCAGAAGAAGAACAACAAGAAGAAGAAATATCTCGAAATATGTCCGTCAGGCCCCTTCCCTTGAGATATATCTGCAAATATCTCGGAAACGAAGCGAGCTATGGCAAAATGTTAAGAGACCTTTTTTGTAGAGAATTATGTTTCCTACAATTTATGTTCTATGATATTTTTTGATCAGAAGCGTAGTTTTCGAGATATATCGAGATATTTAAAAGTTCCAAAGCCGCACCAACATAATAGAGATACAGAAACACCGTGGCCCCTTTCTTTGAGATAACTCTGCACTAGTGCGAGCCGCAAATGCCACTTCCAGCTTAGCTGTGCAGAAGAAGAACAACAAGAAGAAGAAATATCTCGAAATATGTCCGTCAGGCCCCTTCCCTTGAGATATATCTGCAAATATCTCGGAAACGAAGCGAGGTATGGCAAAATGTTAAGAGACCTTTTTTGTAGAGAATTATGTTTCCTACAATTTATGTTCTATGATATTTTTTGATCAGAAGCGTAGTTTTCGAGATATATCGAGATATTTAAAAGTTCCGAAGCCGCACCAACATAATAGGGATACAGAAAAACCGTGGCCCCTTTCTTTGAGATAACTCTGCACTAGTGCGAGCCGCAAATGCCACTTCCAGCTTAGCTGTGCAGAAGAAGAACAACAAGAAGAAGAAATATCTCGAAATATGTCCGTCAGGCCCCTTCCCTTGAGATAAATCTGCAAATATCTCGGAAACGAAGCGAGCTATGGCAAAATGTTAAGAGACCTTTTTTGTAGAGAATTAAGTTTCCTACTTTTTATCTTCTATGATATTTTTTGATCAGATTCGTAGTTCTCGAGATATATCAAGATATTTAAAAGTTCCGAAGCCGCACCAACATAATAGAGATACAGAAACACCGTGGCCCCTTTCTTTGAGATAACTCTGCACTATTGCGAGCTGCAAATGCCACTTCCAGCTTTGCTGTGCAGAGGAAGAACAACAAGAAGAAGAAATATCTCGAAATATGTCCGTCAGGCCAGTTCCTTTGAGATATATCTGCAAATATCTCGGAAACGAAGCGAGCTATGGCAAAATGTTAAGAGACCTTTTTTGTAGAGAATTAAGTTTCCTACTTTTTATGTTCTATGATATTTTTTGATCAGATGCGTAGTTCTCGAGATATATCAAGATATTTAAAAGTTCCGAAGCCGCACCAACATAATAGAGATACAGAAACACCGTGGCCCCTTTCTTTGAGATAACTCTGCACTATTGCGAGCTGCAAATGCCACTTCCAGCTTAGCTGTGCAGAGGAAGAACAACAAGAAGAAGAAATATCTCGAAATATGTCCGTCAGGCCAGTTCCTTTGAGCTGAATCTGCAAATATCTCGGAAACGAAACGAGCTATGGCAAAATGTTAAGAGACCTTTTTTGTAGAGAATTATGTTTGCTACAATTTACGTTCTATGATATTTTTTGATCAGAAGCGTAGTTTTCGAGATATATCGCGATATTTAAAAGTTCCGAAGCCGCACCAACATAATAGAGATACAGAAACACCGTGGCCCCTTTCTTTGAGATAACTCTGCACTAGTGCGAGCCGCAAATGCCACTTCCAGCTTAGCTGTGCAGAAGAAGAACAACAAGAAGAAGAAATATCTCGAAATATGTGCGTCACGCCCCTTCCCTTGAGATAAATATGCAAATATCTCGGAAACGAAGCGAGCTATGGCAAAATGTTAAGCGACCTTTTTTGTAGAGAATTGAGTTTCCTACTTTTTATGTTCTATGATATTTTTTGATCAGATGCGTAGTTCTCGAGATATATCAAGATATTTAAAAGTTCCGAAGCCGCACCAACATAATAGAGATACAGAAACACCGTGGCCCCTTTCTTTGCGATAACTCTGCACTATTGCGAGCTGCAAATGCCACTTCCAGCTTAGCTGTGCAGAAGAAGAACAACAAGAAGAAGAAATATCTCGAAATATGTCCGTCAGGCCCCTTCCCTTGAGATAAATCTGCAAATATCTCGGAAACGAAGCGAGCTATGGCAAAATTTTAAGAGACCTTTTTTGTAGAGAATTAAGTTTCCTACTTTTTATGTTCTATGATATTTTTCGATCAGAGGCGTAATTCTCGAGATATATCAAGATATTTAAACGTTCCGAAGCCGCACCAACATAATAGAGATACAGAAACACCGTGGCCTCTTTCTTTGAGATAACTCTGCACTATTGCGAGCTGCAAATGCCATTTCCAGCTTAGCTGTGCAGAAGAAGAACAACAAGAAGAAGAAATATCTCGAAATATGTCCGTCAGGACCCTTCCCTTGAGATAAATCTGCAAATATCTCGGAAACGAAGCGAGCTATTGCAAAACGTTAAAAGACCTTTTTTGTAGAGAATTAAGTTTCCTACTTTTTATGTTCTATGATATTTTTTGATCAGATGCGTAGTTCTCGAGATATATCAAGATATTTAAAAGCTCCGAAGCTGCACCAACATAATAGAGGTACAGAAACACCGTGGCCCCTTTCTTTGAGATAACTCTGCACTATAGCGAGCTGCAAATGCCACTTCCAGCTTAGCTGTGCAGAAGAAGAACAACAAGAATAAGAAATATTTCGAAATATGTCCGTCAGGCCCCTTCCCTTGAGATAAATCTGCAAATATCTCGGAAACGAAGCGAGCTACGGCAAAATGTTAAGAGACCTTTTCTGTAGAAAATTAGGTTTCCTACTTTTTATGTTCTATGATATTTTTTGATCAGATGCGTAGTTCTCGAGATATATCAAGATATTTAAAAGTTCCGAAGCCGCACCAACATAATAGAGATACAGAAACACCGTGGCCCCTTTCTTCGAGATAACTCTGCACTATTGCGAGCTGCAAATGCCACTTCCAGCTTAGCTGTGCAGAAGAAGAACAACAAGAAGAAGAAATATCTCGAAATATGTCCGTCAGGCCCCTTCCCTTGAGATATATCTGCAAATATCTCGGAAACGAAGAGAGCTACGGCAAAATGTTAAGAGACCTTTTTTGTAGAGAATTAAGTTTCCTACTTTTCATGTTCTATGATATTTTTTGATCAGATGCGTAGTTCTCGAGATATATCAAGATATTTAAAAGTTCCGAAGCCGCACCAACATAATAGAGATACAGAAACACCGTGGCCCCTTTCTTTGCGATAACTCTGCACTATTGCGAGCTGCAAATGCCACTTCCAGCTTAGCTGTGCAGAAGAAGAACAACAAGAAGAAGAAATATCTCGAAATATGTCCGTCAGGCCCCTTCCCTTGAGATAAATCTGCAAATATCTCGGAAACGAAGCGAGCTATGGCAAAATTTTAAGAGACCTTTTTTGTAGAGAATTAAGTTTCCTACTTTTTATGTTCTATGATATTTTTCGATCAGAGGCGTAATTCTCGAGATATATCAAGATATTTAAACGTTCCGAAGCCGCACCAACATAATAGAGATACAGAAACACCGTGGTCCCTTTCTTTGAGATAACTCTGCACTATTGCGAGCTGCAAATGCCACTTCCAGCTTAGCTGTGCAGAAGAAGAACAACAAGAAGAAGAAATATCTCGAAATATGTCCGTCAGGCCCCTTCCCTTGAGATATATCTGCAAATATCTCGGAAACGAAGCTAGCTATGGCAAAATGTTAAGAGACCTTTTTTGTAGAGAATTACGTTTCCTACAATTTATGTTCTATGATATTTTTTGATCAGAAGCGTAGTTTTCGAGATATATCGAGATATTTAAAAGTTCCGAAGCCGCACCAACATAATAGGGATACAGAAACACCGTGGCCCCTTTCTTTGAGATAACTCTGCACTAGTGCGAGCCGCAAATGCCACTGCCAGCTTAGCTGTGCAGAAGAAGAACAACAAGAAGAAGAAATATCTCGAAATATGTCCGTCAGGCCCCTTCCCTTGAGATATATCTGCAAATATCTCGGAAACGAAGCGAGGTATGGCAAAATGTTAAGAGACCTTTTTTGTAGAGAATTATGTTTCCTACAATTTATGTTCTATGATATTTTTTGATCAGAAGCGTAGTTTTCGAGATATATCGAGATATTTAAAAGTTCCGAAGCCGCACCAACATAATAGGGATACAGAAAAACCGTGGCCCCTTTCTTTGAGATAACTCTGCACTAGTGCGAGCCGCAAATGCCACTTCCAGCTTAGCTGTGCAGAAGAAGAACAACAAGAAGAAGAAATATCTCGAAATATGTCCGTCAGGCCCCTTCCCTTGAGATAAATCTGCAAATATCTCGGAAACGAAGCGAGCTATGGCAAAATGTTAAGAGACCTTTTTTGTAGAGAATTAAGTTTCCTACTTTTTATCTTCTATGATATTTTTTGATCAGATTCGTAGTTCTCGAGATATTTCAAGATATTTAAAAGTTCCGAAGCCGCACCAACATAATAGAGATACAGAAACACCGTGGCCCCTTTCTTTGAGATAACTCTGCACTATTGCGAGCTGCAAATGCCACTTCCAGCTTTGCTGTGCAGAGGAAGAACAACAAGAAGAAGAAATATCTCGAAATATGTCCGTCAGGCCAGTTCCTTTGAGATATATCTGCAAATATCTCGGAAACGAAGCGAGCTATGGCAAAATGTTAAGAGACCTTTTTTGTAGAGAATTAAGTTTCCTACTTTTTATGTTCTATGATATTTTTTGATCAGATGCGTAGTTCTCGAGATATATCAAGATATTTAAAAGTTCCGAAGCCGCACCAACATAATAGAGATACAGAAACACCGTGGCCCCTTTCTTTGAGATAACTCTGCACTATTGCGAGCTGCAAATGCCACTTCCAGCTTAGCTGTGCAGAGGAAGAACAACAAGAAGAAGAAATATCTCGAAATATGTCCGTCAGGCCAGTTCCTTTGAGCTGAATCTGCAAATATCTCGGAAACGAAACGAGCTATGGCAAAATGTTAAGAGACCTTTTTTGTAGAGAATTATGTTTGCTACAATTTACGTTCTATGATATTTTTTGATCAGAAGCGTAGTTTTCGAGATATATCGCGATATTTAAAAGTTCCGAAGCCGCACCAACATAATAGAGATACAGAAACACCGTGGCCCCTTTCTTTGAGATAACTCTGCACTAGTGCGAGCCGCAAATGCCACTTCCAGCTTAGCTGTGCAGAAGAAGAACAACAAGAAGAAGAAATATCTCGAAATATGTCCGTCACGCCCCTTCCCTTGAGATAAATATGCAAATATCTCGGAAACGAAGCGAGCTATGGCAAAATGTTAAGCGACCTTTTTTGTAGAGAATTGAGTTTCCTACTTTTTATGTTCTATGATATTTTTTGATCAGATGCGTAGTTCTCGAGATATATCAAGATATTTAAAAGTTCCGAAGCCGCACCAACATAATAGAGATACAGAAACACCGTGGCCCCTTTCTTTGCGATAACTCTGCACTATTGCGAGCTGCAAATGCCACTTCCAGCTTAGCTGTGCAGAAGAAGAACAACAAGAAGAAGAAATATCTCGAAATATGTCCGTCAGGCCCCTTCCCTTGAGATAAATCTGCAAATATCTCGGAAACGAAGCGAGCTATGGCAAAATTTTAAGAGACCTTTTTTGTAGAGAATTAAGTTTCCTACTTTTTATGTTCTATGATATTTTTCGATCAGAGGCGTAATTCTCGAGATATATCAAGATATTTAAACGTTCCGAAGCCGCACCAACATAATAGAGATACAGAAACACCGTGGCCTCTTTCTTTGAGATAACTCTGCACTATTGCGAGCTGCAAATGCCATTTCCAGCTTAGCTGTGCAGAAGAAGAACAACAAGAAGAAGAAATATCTCGAAATATGTCCGTCAGGACCCTTCCCTTGAGATAAATCTGCAAATATCTCGGAAACGAAGCGAGCTATTGCAAAACGTTAAAAGACCTTTTTTGTAGAGAATTAAGTTTCCTACTTTTTATGTTCTATGATATTTTTTGATCAGATGCGTAGTTCTCGAGATATATCAAGATATTTAAAAGCTCCGAAGCTGCACCAACATAATAGAGGTACAGAAACACCGTGGCCCCTTTCTTTGAGATAACTCTGCACTATAGCGAGCTGCAAATGCCACTTCCAGCTTAGCTGTGCAGAAGAAGAACAACAAGAATAAGAAATATTTCGAAATATGTCCGTCAGGCCCCTTCCCTTGAGATAAATCTGCAAATATCTCGGAAACGAAGCGAGCTACGGCAAAATGTTAAGAGACCTTTTCTGTAGAAAATTAGGTTTCCTACTTTTTATGTTCTATGATATTTTTTGATCAGATGCGTAGTTCTCGAGATATATCAAGATATTTAAAAGTTCCGAAGCCGCACCAACATAATAGAGATACAGAAACACCGTGGCCCCTTTCTTCGAGATAACTCTGCACTATTGCGAGCTGCAAATGCCACTTCCAGCTTAGCTGTGCAGAAGAAGAACAACAAGAAGAAGAAATATCTCGAAATATGTCCGTCAGGCCCCTTCCCTTGAGATATATCTGCAAATATCTCGGAAACGAAGAGAGCTACGGCAAAATGTTAAGAGACCTTTTTTGTAGAGAATTAAGTTTGCTACTTTTCATGTTCTATGATATTTTTTGATCAGATGCGTAGTTCTCGAGATATATCAAGATATTTAAAAGTTCCGAAGCCGCACCAACATAATAGAGATACAGAAACACCGTGGCCCCTTTCTTTGCGATAACTCTGCACTATTGCGAGCTGCAAATGCCACTTCCAGCTTAGCTGTGCAGAAGAAGAACAACAAGAAGAAGAAATATCTCGAAATATGTCCGTCAGGCCCCTTCCCTTGAGATAAATCTGCAAATATCTCGGAAACGAAGCGAGCTATGGCAAAATTTTAAGAGACCTTTTTTGTAGAGAATTAAGTTTCCTACTTTTTATGTTCTATGATATTTTTCGATCAGAGGCGTAATTCTCGAGATATATCAAGATATTTAAACGTTCCGAAGCCGCACCAACATAATAGAGATACAGAAACACCGTGGTCCCTTTCTTTGAGATAACTCTGCACTATTGCGAGCTGCAAATGCCACTTCCAGCTTAGCTGTGCAGAAGAAGAACAACAAGAAGAAGAAATATCTCGAAATATGTCCGTCAGGCCCCTTCCCTTGAGATATATCTGCAAATATCTCGGAAACGAAGCTAGCTATGGCAAAATGTTAAGAGACCTTTTTTGTAGAGAATTACGTTTCCTACAATTTATGTTCTATGATATTTTTTGATCAGAAGCGTAGTTTTCGAGATATATCGAGATATTTAAAAGTTCCGAAGCCGCACCAACATAATAGGGATACAGAAACACCGTGGCCCCTTTCTTTGAGATAACTCTGCACTAGTGCGAGCCGCAAATGCCACTTCCAGCTTAGCTGTGCAGAAGAAGAACAACAAGAAGAAGAAATATCTAGAAATATGTCCGTCAGGCCCCTTCCCTTGAGATAAATCTGCAAATATCTCGGAAACGAAGCGAGCTATGGCAAAATGTTAAGAGACGTTTTTTGTAGAGAATTATGTTTCCTACAATTTATGTTCTATGATATTTTTTGATCAGAAGCGTAGTTTTCGAGATATATCGAGATATTTAAAAGTTCCGAAGCCGCACCAACATAATAGAGATACAGAAACACCGTGGCCCCTTTCTTTGAGATAACTCTGCACTATTGCGAGCTGCAAATGCCACTTCCAGCTTAGCTGTGCAGAGGAAGAACAACAAGAAGAAGAAATATCTCGAAATATGTCCGTCAGGCCAGTTCCTTTGAGCTGAATCGGCAAATATCTCGGAAACGTAGCGAGCTATGGCAAAATGTTAAGAGACGATTTTTGTAGAGAATTATGTTTCCTACAATTTATGTTCTATGATATTTTTTGATCAGAAGCGTAGTTTTCGAGATATATCGAGATATTTAAAAGTTCCGAAGCCGCACCAACATAATAGGGATACAGAAACACCGTGGCCCCTTTCTTTGAGATAACTCTGCACTAGTGCGAGCCGCAAATGCCACTTCCAGCTTAGCTGTGCAGAAGAAGAACAACAAGAAGAAGAAATATCTCGAAATATGTCCGTCAGGCCCCTTCCCTTGAGATAAATCTGCAAATATCTCGGAATCGAAGCGAGCTATGGCAAAATGTTAAGAGACCTTTTTTGTAGAGAATTAAGTTTCCTACTTTTCATCTTCTATGATATTTTTTGATCAGATGCGTTGTTCTCGAGATATATCAAGATATTTAAAAGTTCCGAAGCCGCACCAACATAATAGAGATACAGAAACACCGTGGCCCCTCTCTTTGAGATAACTCTGCACTATTGCGAGCTGCAAATGCCACTTCCAGCTTAGCTGTGCAGAGGAAGAACAACAAGAAGAAGAAATATCTCGAAATATGTCCGTCAGGCCAGTTCCTTTGAGCTGAATCGGCAAATATCTCGGAAACGTAGCGAGCTATGGCAAAATGTTAAGAGACGTTTTTTGTAGAGAATTATGTTTCCTACAATTTATGTTCTATGATATTTTTTGATCAGAAGCGTAGTTTTCGAGATATATCGAGATATTTAAAAGTTCCGAAGCCGCACCAACATAATAGGGATACAGAAACACCGTGGCCCCTTTCTTTGAGATAACTCTGCACTAGTGCGAGCCGCAAATGCCACTTCCAGCTTAGCTGTGCAGAAGAAGAACAACAAGAAGAAGAAATATCTCGAAATATGTCCGTCAGGCCCCTTCCCTTGAGATAAATCTGCAAATATCTCGGAATCGAAGCGAGCTATGGCAAAATGTTAAGAGACCTTTTTTGTAGAGAATTAAGTTTCCTACTTTTCATCTTCTATGATATTTTTTGATCAGATGCGTTGTTCTCGAGATATATCAAGATATTTAAAAGTTCCGAAGCCGCACCAACATAATAGAGATACAGAAACACCGTGGCCCCTCTCTTTGAGATAACTCTGCACTATTGCGAGCTGGAAATGCCACTTCCAGTTTAGCTGTGCAGAAGAAGAACAACAAGAAGAAGAAATATCTCGAAATATGTCCGTTAGGCCCCTTCCCTTGAGATAAATCTGCAAATATCTCGGAAACGAAGCGAGCTATGGCAAAATGTTGAGAGACCTCTTTTGTAGAGAATTAAGTTTCCTACTTTTTATGTTCTATGATATTTTTTGATCAGATGCGTAGTTCTCGAGATATATCAAGATAATTAAAAGTTCCGAAGCCGCACCAACATAATAGAGATACAGAAACACCGTGGCCCCTCTCTTTGAGATAACTCTGCACTATTGCGAGCTGGAAATGCCACTTCCAGTTTAGCTGTGCAGAAGAAGAACAACAAGAAGAAGAAATATCTCGAAATATGTCCGTTAGGCCCCTTCCCTCGAGATAAATCTGCAAATATCTCGGAAACGAAGCGAGCTATGGCAAAATGTTAAGAGACCTTTTTTGTAGAGAATTATGTTTCCTACTTTTCATGTTCTATGATATTTTTTGATCAAATGCGTAGTTCTCGAGATATATCAAGATATTTAAAAGTTCCGAAGCAGCACCAACATAATAGAGATACAGAAACACCGTGGCCCCTTTCTTTGAGATAACTCTGCACTATTGCGAGCTGTAAATGCCACTTCCAGCTTAGCTGTGCAGAAGAAGAACAACAAGAAGAAGAAATATCTCGAAATATGTCCGTCAGGCCCCTTCCCTTGAGATAAATATGCAAATATCTCGGAAACGAAGCGAGCTATGGCAAAATGTTAAGAGACCTTTTTTGTAGAGAATTAAGTTTCCTACTTTTTATGTTCTATGATATTTTTTGATCAGATGCGTAGTTCTCGAGATATATCAAGATATTTAAAAGTTCCGAAGCCGCACCAACATAATAGAGATACAGAAACACCGTGGCCCCTTTCTTTGAGATAACTCTGCACTATTGCGAGCTGCAAATGCCACTTCCAGCTTAGCTGTGCAGAGGAAGAACAACAAGAAGAAGATATATCTCGAAATATGTCCGTCAGGCCAGTTCCTTTGAGCTGAATCTGCAAATATCTCGGAAACGAAACGAGCTATGGCAAAATGTTAAGAGACCTTTTTTGTAGAGAATTATGTTTCCTACAATTTATGTTCTATGATATTTTTTGATCAGAAGCGTAGTTTTCGAGATATATCGAGATATTTAAAAGTTCCGAAGACGCACCAACATAATAGAGATACAGAAACACCGTGGCCCCTTTCTTTGAGATAACTCTGCACTATTGCGAGCTGCAAATGCCACTTCCAGCTTAGCTGTGCAGAAGAAGAACAACAAGAAGAAGAAATATCTCGAAATATGTCCGTCAGGCCCCTTCCCTTGAGATAAATCTGCAAATATCTCGGAAACGAAGCGAGCTATGGCAAAATGTTAAGAGACTTTATTTGTAGAGAATTAAGTTTCCTACTTTTTATGTTCTACGATATTTTTTGATCAGATGCGTAGTTCTCGAGATATATCAAGATATTTAAAAGTTCCGAAGCCGCACCAACGTAATAGAGATATAGAAACACCGTGGCCCCTTTCTTTGAGATAACTCTGCACGATTGCGAGCTGGAAATGCCACTTCCAGTTTAGCTGTGCAGAAAAAGAACAACAAGAAGAAGAAATATCTCGAAATATGTCCATCAGGACCCTTCCCTTGAGATAAATCTGCAAATATCTCGGAAACGAAATGAGCTATGGCAAAATGTTTAGAGTCCTTTTTTGTAGAGAATTATGTTTCCTACAATTTATGTTCTATGATATTTTTTGATCAGAAGCGTAGTTTTCGAGATATATCGAGATATGTAAAAGTTCCGAAGCCGCACCAACATAATAGAGATACAGAAACACCGTGGCCCCTTTCTTTGGGATAACTCTGCACTCTTGCGAGGTGCAAATGCCACTTCCAGCTTAGCTGTGCAGAAGAAGAACAACAAGAAGAAGAAATATCTCGAAATATGTCCGTCAGGCCACTTCCCTTGAGATAAATCTGCAAATATCTCGGAAACGAAGCGAGCTATGGCAAAATGTTAAGAGACCTTTTTTGTAGAGAATTAAGTTTCCTACTTTTTATGTTCGATGATATTTTTTGATCAGATGCGTAGTTCTCGAGATATATCAAGATATTTAAAAGTTCCGAAGCTGCACCAACATAATAGAGGTACAGAAACACCGTGGCCTCTTTCTTTGAGATAACTCTGCACTATTGCGAGCTGCAAATGCCACTTCCAGCTTAGCTGTGCAGAGGAAGAACAACAAGAAGAAGAAATATCTCGAAATATGTCCGTCAGGCCAGTTCCTTTGAGCTGAATCTGCAAATATCTCGGAAACGAAACGAGCTATGGCAAAATGTTAAGAGACGTTTTTTGTAGAGAATTATGTTTCCTACAATTTATGTTCTATGATATTTTTTGATCAGAAGCGTAGTTTTCGAGATATATCGAGATATTTAAAAGTTCCGAAGACGCACCAACATAATAGAGATACAGAAACACCGTGGCCCCTTTCTTTGAGATAACTCTGCACTATTGCGAGCTGCAAATGCCACTTCCAGCTTATCTGTGCAGAAGAAGAACAACAAGAAGAAGAAATATCTCGAAATATGTCCGTCAGGCCCCTTCCCTTGAGATAAATCTGCAAATATCTCGGAAACGAAGCGAGCTATGGCAAAATGTTAAGAGACTTTATTTGTAGAGAATTAAGTTTCCTACTTTTTATGTTCTACGATATTTTTTGATCAGATGCGTAGTTCTCGAGATATATCAAGATATTTAAAAGTTCCGAAGCCGCACCAACGTAATAGAGATATAGAAACACCGTGGCCCCTTTCTTTGAGATAACTCTGCACGATTGCGAGCTGGAAATGCCACTTCCAGTTTAGCTGTGCAGAAAAAGAACAACAAGAAGAAGAAATATCTCGAAATATGTCCATCAGGACCCTTCCCTTGAGATAAATCTGCAAATATCTCGGAAACGAAGCGAGCTATGGCAAAATGTTAAGAGACCTTTTTTGTAGACAATTAAGTTTCCTACTTTTTATGTTCTATGATATTTTTTGATCAGATGCGTAGTTCTCGAGATATATCAAGATATTTAAAAGTTCCTAAGCCGCACCAACATAATAGAGATACAGAAACACCGTGGCCCCTTTCTTTGAGATAACTCTGCACTATTGCGAGCTGCAAATGCCACTTCCAGCTTAGCTGTGCAGAAGAAGAACATCAAGAAGAAGAAATATCTCGAAATATGTCCGTCAGGCCAGTTCCTTTGAGCTGAATCGGCAAATATCTCGGAAACGAAGCGAGCTATGACAAAATGTTAAGAGACGTTTTTTGTAGAGAATTATGTTTCCTACAATTTATGTTCTATGATATTTTTTGATCAGAAGCGTAGTTTTCGAGATATATCGAGATATTTAAAAGTTCCGAAGCCGCACCAACATAATAGAGATACAGAAACACCGTGGCCCCTTTCTTTGAGATAACTCTGCACTATTGCGAGCTGCAAATGCCACTTCCAGCTTAGCTGTGCAGAGGAAGAACAACAAGAAGAAGAAATATCTCGAAATATGTCCGTCAGGCCAGTTCCTTTGAGCTGAATCGGCAAATATCTCGGAAACGTAGCGAGCTATGGCAAAATGTTAAGAGACGATTTTTGTAGAGAATTATGTTTCCTACAATTTATGTTCTATGATATTTTTTGATCAGAAGCGTAGTTTTCGAGATATATCGAGATATTTAAAAGTTCCGAAGCCGCACCAACATAATAGGGATACAGAAACACCGTGGCCCCTTTCTTTGAGATAACTCTGCACTAGTGCGAGCCGCAAATGCCACTTCCAGCTTAGCTGTGCAGAAGAAGAACAACAAGAAGAAGAAATATCTCGAAATATGTCCGTCAGGCCCCTTCCCTTGAGATAAATCTGCAAATATCTCGGAATCGAAGCGAGCTATGGCAAAATGTTAAGAGACCTTTTTTGTAGAGAATTAAGTTTCCTACTTTTCATCTTCTATGATATTTTTTGATCAGATGCGTTGTTCTCGAGATATATCAAGATATTTAAAAGTTCCGAAGCCGCACCAACATAATAGAGATACAGAAACACCGTGGCCCCTCTCTTTGAGATAACTCTGCACTATTGCGAGCTGCAAATGCCACTTCCAGCTTAGCTGTGCAGAGGAAGAACAACAAGAAGAAGAAATATCTCGAAATATGTCCGTCAGGCCAGTTCCTTTGAGCTGAATCGGCAAATATCTCGGAAACGTAGCGAGCTATGGCAAAATGTTAAGAGACGTTTTTTGTAGAGAATTATGTTTCCTACAATTTATGTTCTATGATATTTTTTGATCAGAAGCGTAGTTTTCGAGATATATCGAGATATTTAAAAGTTCCGAAGCCGCACCAACATAATAGGGATACAGAAACACCGTGGCCCCTTTCTTTGAGATAACTCTGCACTAGTGCGAGCCGCAAATGCCACTTCCAGCTTAGCTGTGCAGAAGAAGAACAACAAGAAGAAGAAATATCTCGAAATATGTCCGTCAGGCCCCTTCCCTTGAGATAAATCTGCAAATATCTCGGAATCGAAGCGAGCTATGGCAAAATGTTAAGAGACCTTTTTTGTAGAGAATTAAGTTTCCTACTTTTCATCTTCTATGATATTTTTTGATCAGATGCGTTGTTCTCGAGATATATCAAGATATTTAAAAGTTCCGAAGCCGCACCAACATAATAGAGATACAGAAACACCGTGGCCCCTCTCTTTGAGATAACTCTGCACTATTGCGAGCTGGAAATGCCACTTCCAGTTTAGCTGTGCAGAAGAAGAACAACAAGAAGAAGAAATATCTCGAAATATGTCCGTTAGGCCCCTTCCCTTGAGATAAATCTGCAAATATCTCGGAAACGAAGCGAGCTATGGCAAAATGTTGAGAGACCTCTTTTGTAGAGAATTAAGTTTCCTACTTTTTATGTTCTATGATATTTTTTGATCAGATGCGTAGTTCTCGAGATATATCAAGATAATTAAAAGTTCCGAAGCCGCACCAACATAATAGAGATACAGAAACACCGTGGCCCCTCTCTTTGAGATAACTGTGCACTATTGCGAGCTGGAAATGCCACTTCCAGTTTAGCTGTGCAGAAGAAGAACAACAAGAAGAAGAAATATCTCGAAATATGTCCGTTAGGCCCCTTCCCTCGAGATAAATCTGCAAATATCTCGGAAACGAAGCGAGCTATGGCAAAATGTTAAGAGACCTTTTTTGTAGAGAATTAAGTTTCCTACTTTTCATGTTCTATGATATTTTTTGATCAAATGCGTAGTTCTCGAGATATATCAAGATATTTAAAAGTTCCGAAGCAGCACCAACATAATAGAGATACAGAAACACCGTGGCCCCTTTCTTTGAGATAACTCTGCACTATTGCGAGCTGTAAATGCCACTTCCAGCTTAGCTGTGCAGAAGAAGAACAACAAGAAGAAGAAATATCTCGAAATATGTCCGTCAGGCCCCTTCCCTTGAGATAAATATGCAAATATCTCGGAAACGAAGCGAGCTATGGCAAAATGTTTAGAGACCTTTTTTGTAGAGAATTAAGTTTCCTACTTTTTATGTTCTATGATATTTTTTGATCAGATGCGTAGTTCTCGAGATATATCAAGATATTTAAAAGTTCCGAAGCCGCACCAACATAACAGAGATACAGAAACACCGTGGCCCCTTTCTTTGAGATAACTCTGCACTATTGCGAGCTGCAAATGCCACTTCCAGCTTAGCTGTGCAGAGGAAGAACAACAAGAAGAAGAAATATCTCGAAATATGTCCGTCAGGCCAGTTCCTTTGAGCTGAATCTGCAAATATCTCGGAAACGAAACGAGCTATGGCAAAATGTTAAGAGACCTTTTTTGTAGAGAATTATGTTTCCTACAATTTATGTTCTATGATATTTTTTGATCAGAAGCGTAGTTTTCGAGATATATCGAGATATTTAAAAGTTCCGAAGACGCACCAACATAATAGAGATACAGAAACACCGTGGCCCCTTTCTTTGAGATAACTCTGCACTATTGCGAGCTGCAAATGCCACTTCCAGCTTAGCTGTGCAGAAGAAGAACAACAAGAAGAAGAAATATCTCGAAATATGTCCGTCAGGCCCCTTCCCTTGAGATAAATCTGCAAATATCTCGGAAACGAAGCGAGCTATGGCAAAATGTTAAGAGACTTTATTTGTAGAGAATTAAGTTTCCTACTTTTTATGTTCTACGATATTTTTTGATCAGATGCGTAGTTCTCGAGATATATCAAGATATTTAAAAGTTCCGAAGCCGCACCAACGTAATAGAGATATAGAAACACCGTGGCCCCTTTCTTTGAGATAACTCTGCACGATTGCGAGCTGGAAATGCCACTTCCAGTTTAGCTGTGCAGAAAAAGAACAACAAGAAGAAGAAATATCTCGAAATATGTCCATCAGGACCCTTCCCTTGAGATAAATCTGCAAATATCTCGGAAACGAAATGAGCTATGGCAAAATGTTTAGAGACCTTTTTTGTAGAGAATTATGTTTCCTACAATTTATGTTCTATGATATTTTTTGATCAGAAGCGTAGTTTTCGAGATATATCGAGATATGTAAAAGTTCCGAAGCCGCACCAACATAATAGAGATACAGAAACACCGTGGCCCCTTTCTTTGGGATAACTCTGCACTCTTGCGAGGTGCAAATGCCACTTCCAGCTTAGCTGTGCAGAAGAAGAACAACAAGAAGAAGAAATATCTCGAAATATGTCCGTCAGGCCACTTCCCTTGAGATAAATCTGCAAATATCTCGGAAACGAAGCGAGCTATGGCAAAATGTTAAGAGACCTTTTTTGTAGAGAATTAAGTTTCCTACTTTTTATGTTCGATGATATTTTTTGATCAGATGCGTAGTTCTCGAGATATATCAAGATATTTAAAAGTTCCGAAGCTGCACCAACATAATAGAGGTACAGAAACACCGTGGCCTCTTTCTTTGAGATAACTCTGCACTATTGCGAGCTGCAAATGCCACTTCCAGCTTAGCTGTGCAGAGGAAGAACAACAAGAAGAAGAAATATCTCGAAATATGTCCGTCAGGCCAGTTCCTTTGAGCTGAATCTGCAAATATCTCGGAAACGAAACGAGCTATGGCAAAATGTTAAGAGACGTTTTTTGTAGAGAATTATGTTTCCTACAATTTATGTTCTATGATATTTTTTGATCAGAAGCGTAGTTTTCGAGATATATCGAGATATTTAAAAGTTCCGAAGACGCACCAACATAATAGAGATACAGAAACACCGTGGCCCCTTTCTTTGAGATAACTCTGCACTAGTGCGAGCCGCAAATGCCACTTCCAGCTTAGCTGTGCAGAAGAAGAACAACAAGAAGAAGAAATATCTCGAAATATGTCCGTCAGGCCAGTTCCTTTGAGCTGAATCTGCAAATATCTCGGAAACGAAACGAGCTATGGCAAAATGTTAAGAGACCTTTTTTGTAGAGAATTATGTTTCCTACAATTTATGTTCTATGATATTTTTTGATCAGAAGCGTAGTTTTCGAGATATATCGAGATATTTAAAAGTTCCGAAGACGCACCAACATAATAGAGATACAGAAACACCGTGGCCCCTTTCTTTGAGATAACTCTGCACTATTGCGAGCTGCAAATGCCACTTCCAGCTTAGCTGTGCAGAAGAAGAACAACAAGAAGAAGAAATATCTCGAAATATGTCCGTCAGGCCCCTTCCCTTGAGATAAATCTGCAAATATCTCGGAAACGAAGCGAGCTATGGCAAAATGTTAAGAGACTTTATTTGTAGAGAATTAAGTTTCCTACTTTTTATGTTCTACGATATTTTTTGATCAGATGCGTAGTTCTCGAGATATATCAAGATATTTAAAAGTTCCGAAGCCGCACCAACGTAATAGAGATATAGAAACACCGTGGCCCCTTTCTTTGAGATAACTCTGCACGATTGCGAGCTGGAAATGCCACTTCCAGTTTAGCTGTGCAGAAAAAGAACAACAAGAAGAAGAAATATCTCGAAATATGTCCATCAGGACCCTTCCCTTGAGATAAATCTGCAAATATCTCGGAAACGAAATGAGCTATGGCAAAATGTTTAGAGACCTTTTTTGTAGAGAATTATGTTTCCTACAATTTATGTTCTATGATATTTTTTGATCAGAAGCGTAGTTTTCGAGATATATCGAGATATGTAAAAGTTCCGAAGCCGCACCAACATAATAGAGATACAGAAACACCGTGGCCCCTTTCTTTGGGATAACTCTGCACTCTTGCGAGCTGCAAATGCCACTTCCAGCTTAGCTGTGCAGAAGAAGAACAACAAGAAGAAGAAATATCTCGAAATATGTCCGTCAGGCCACTTCCCTTGAGATAAATCTGCAAATATCTCGGAAACGAAGCGAGCTATGGCAAAATGTTAAGAGACCTTTTTTGTAGAGAATTAAGTTTCCTACTTTTTATGTTCGATGATATTTTTTGATCAGATGCGTAGTTCTCGAGATATATCAAGATATTTAAAAGTTCCGAAGCTGCACCAACATAATAGAGGTACAGAAACACCGTGGCCTCTTTCTTTGAGATAACTCTGCACTATTGCGAGCTGCAAATGCCACTTCCAGCTTAGCTGTGCAGAGGAAGAACAACAAGAAGAAGAAATATCTCGAAATATGTCCGTCAGGCCAGTTCCTTTGAGCTGAATCTGCAAATATCTCGGAAACGAAACGAGCTATGGCAAAATGTTAAGAGACGTTTTTTGTAGAGAATTATGTTTCCTACAATTTATGTTCTATGATATTTTTTGATCAGAAGCGTAGTTTTCGAGATATATCGAGATATTTAAAAGTTCCGAAGACGCACCAACATAATAGAGATACAGAAACACCGTGGCCCCTTTCTTTGAGATAACTCTGCACTAGTGCGAGCCGCAAATGCCACTTCCAGCTTAGCTGTGCAGAAGAAGAACAACAAGAAGAAGAAATATCTCGAAATATGCCCGTCAGGCCCCTTCCCTTGAGATATATCTGCAAATATCTCGGAAACGAAGCGAGGTATGGCAAAATGTTAAGAGGCCTTTTTTGTAGAGAATTATGTTTGCTACAATTTATGTTCTATGATATTTTTTGATCAGAAGCGTAGTTTTCGAGATATATCGAGATATTTAAAAGTTCCGAAGCCGCACCAACATAATAGAGATACAGAAACACCGTGGCCCCTTTCTTTGAGATAACTCTGCACTAGTGCGAGCCGCAAATGCCACTTCCAGCTTAGCTGTGCAGAAGAAGAACAACAAGAAGAAGAAATATCTCGAAATATGTCCGTCAGGCCCCTTCCCTTGAGATAAATATGCAAATATCTCGGAAACGAAGCGAGCTATGGCAAAATGTTAAGCGACCTTTTTTGTAGAGAATTAAGTTTCCTACTTTTTATGTTCTATGATATTTTTTGATCAGATGCGTAGTTCTCGAGATATATCAAGATATTTAAAAGTTCCGAAGCCGCACCAACATAATAGAGATACAGAAACACCGTGGCCCCTTTCTTTGAGATAACTCTGCACTATTGCGAGCTGCAAATGCCACTTCCAGCTTAGCTGTGCAGAAGAAGAACAACAAGAAGAAGAAATATCTCGAAATATGTCCGTCAGGCCCCTTCCCTTGAGATATATCTGCAAATATCTCGGAAACGAAGAGAGCTACGGCAAAATGTTAAGAGACCTTTTTTGTAGAGAATTAAGTTTCCTACTTTTCATGTTCTATGATATTTTTTGATCAGATGCGTAGTTCTCGAGATATATCAAGATATTTAAAAGTTCCGAAGCCGCACCAACATAATAGAGATACAGAAACACCGTGGCCCCTTTCTTTGAGATAACTCTGCACTAGTGCGAGCCGCAAATGCCACTTCCAGCTTAGCTGTGCAGAAGAAGAACAACAAGAAGAAGAAATATCTCGAAATATGTCCGTCAGGCCCCTTCCCTTGAGATAAATCTGCAAATATCTCGGAAACGAAGCGAGCTATGGCAAAATGTTAAGAGACCTTTTTTGTACAGAATTATGTTTCCTACTTTTTACGTTCTATGATATTTTTTGTTCAGACGCGTAGTTCTCGAGATATGTCAAGATATTTAAAAGTTCCGAAGCCGCACCAACATAATAGAGATACAGAAACACCGTGGCCCCTTTCTTTGAGATAACTCTGCACTATTGCGAGCTGCAAATGCCACTTCCAGCTTAGCTGTGCAGAGGAAGAACAACAAGAAGAAGAAATATCTCGAAATATGTCCATCAGGACCCTTCCCTTGAGATAAATCTGCAAATATCTCGGAAACGAAATGAGCTATGGCAAAATATTAAGAGACCTTTTTTGTAGAGAATTATGTTTCCTACAATTTATGTTCTATGATATTTTTTGATCAGAAGCGTAGTTTTCGAGATATATCGAGATATGTAAAAGTTCCGAAGCCGCACCAACATAATAGAGATACAGAAACACCGTGGCCCCTTTCTTTGGGATAACTCTGCACTCTTGCGAGCTGCAAATGCCACTTCCAGCTTAGCTGTGCAGAAGAAGAACAACAAGAAGAAGAAATATCTCGAAATATGTCCGTCAGGCCCCTTCCCTTGAGATAAATCTGCAAATATCTCGGAAACGAAGCGAGCTATGGCAAAATGTTAAGAGACCTTTTTTGTAGAGAATTAAGTTTCCTACTTTTTATGTTCTATGATATTTTTTGATCAGATGCGTAGTTCTCGAGATATATCAAGATATTTAAAAGTTCCGAAGCCGCACCAACATAATAGAGATACAGAAACACCGTGGCCCCTTTCTTTGAGATAACTCTGCACTATTGCGAGCTGCAAATGCCACTTCCAGCTTAGCTGTGCAGAAGAAGAACAACAAGAAGAAGAAATATCTCGAAATATGTCCGTCAGGCCCCTTCCCTTGAGATATATCTGCAAATATCTCGGAAACGAAGAGAGCTACGGCAAAATGTTAAGAGACCTTTTTTGTAGAGAATTAAGTTTCCTACTTTTTATGTTCTATGATATTTTTTGATCAGATGCGTAGTTCTCGAGATATATCAAGATATTTAAAAGTTCCGAAGCCGCACCAACATAATAGAGATACAGAAACACCGTGGCCCCTTTCTTTGAGATAACTCTGCACTATTGCGAGCTGCAAATGCCACTTCCAGCTTAGCTGTGCAGAGGAAGAACAACAAGAAGAAGATATATCTCGAAATATGTCCGTCAGGCCAGTTCCTTTGAGCTGAATCTGCAAATATCTCGGAAACGAAACGAGCTATGGCAAAATGTTAAGAGACCTTTTTTGTAGAGAATTATGTTTCCTACAATTTATGTTCTATGATATTTTTTGATCAGAAGCGTAGTTTTCGAGATATATCGAGATATTTAAAAGTTCCGAAGACGCACCAACATAATAGAGATACAGAAACACCGTGGCCCCTTTCTTTGAGATAACTCTGCACTATTGCGAGCTGCAAATGCCACTTCCAGCTTAGCTGTGCAGAAGAAGAACAACAAGAAGAAGAAATATCTCGAAATATGTCCGTCAGGCCCCTTCCCTTGAGATAAATCTGCAAATATCTCGGAAACGAAGCGAGCTATGGCAAAATGTTAAGAGACTTTATTTGTAGAGAATTAAGTTTCCTACTTTTTATGTTCTACGATATTTTTTGATCAGATGCGTAGTTCTCGAGATATATCAAGATATTTAAAAGTTCCGAAGCCGCACCAACGTAATAGAGATATAGAAACACCGTGGCCCCTTTCTTTGAGATAACTCTGCACGATTGCGAGCTGGAAATGCCACTTCCAGTTTAGCTGTGCAGAAAAAGAACAACAAGAAGAAGAAATATCTCGAAATATGTCCATCAGGACCCTTCCCTTGAGATAAATCTGCAAATATCTCGGAAACGAAATGAGCTATGGCAAAATGTTTAGAGTCCTTTTTTGTAGAGAATTATGTTTCCTACAATTTATGTTCTATGATATTTTTTGATCAGAAGCGTAGTTTTCGAGATATATCGAGATATGTAAAAGTTCCGAAGCCGCACCAACATAATAGAGATACAGAAACACCGTGGCCCCTTTCTTTGGGATAACTCTGCACTCTTGCGAGGTGCAAATGCCACTTCCAGCTTAGCTGTGCAGAAGAAGAACAACAAGAAGAAGAAATATCTCGAAATATGTCCGTCAGGCCACTTCCCTTGAGATAAATCTGCAAATATCTCGGAAACGAAGCGAGCTATGGCAAAATGTTAAGAGACCTTTTTTGTAGAGAATTAAGTTTCCTACTTTTTATGTTCGATGATATTTTTTGATCAGATGCGTAGTTCTCGAGATATATCAAGATATTTAAAAGTTCCGAAGCTGCACCAACATAATAGAGGTACAGAAACACCGTGGCCTCTTTCTTTGAGATAACTCTGCACTATTGCGAGCTGCAAATGCCACTTCCAGCTTAGCTGTGCAGAGGAAGAACAACAAGAAGAAGAAATATCTCGAAATATGTCCGTCAGGCCAGTTCCTTTGAGCTGAATCTGCAAATATCTCGGAAACGAAACGAGCTATGGCAAAATGTTAAGAGACGTTTTTTGTAGAGAATTATGTTTCCTACAATTTATGTTCTATGATATTTTTTGATCAGAAGCGTAGTTTTCGAGATATATCGAGATATTTAAAAGTTCCGAAGACGCACCAACATAATAGAGATACAGAAACACCGTGGCCCCTTTCTTTGAGATAACTCTGCACTATTGCGAGCTGCAAATGCCACTTCCAGCTTATCTGTGCAGAAGAAGAACAACAAGAAGAAGAAATATCTCGAAATATGTCCGTCAGGCCCCTTCCCTTGAGATAAATCTGCAAATATCTCGGAAACGAAGCGAGCTATGGCAAAATGTTAAGAGACTTTATTTGTAGAGAATTAAGTTTCCTACTTTTTATGTTCTACGATATTTTTTGATCAGATGCGTAGTTCTCGAGATATATCAAGATATTTAAAAGTTCCGAAGCCGCACCAACGTAATAGAGATATAGAAACACCGTGGCCCCTTTCTTTGAGATAACTCTGCACGATTGCGAGCTGGAAATGCCACTTCCAGTTTAGCTGTGCAGAAAAAGAACAACAAGAAGAAGAAATATCTCGAAATATGTCCATCAGGACCCTTCCCTTGAGATAAATCTGCAAATATCTCGGAAACGAAGCGAGCTATGGCAAAATGTTAAGAGACCTTTTTTGTAGACAATTAAGTTTCCTACTTTTTATGTTCTATGATATTTTTTGATCAGATGCGTAGTTCTCGAGATATATCAAGATATTTAAAAGTTCCTAAGCCGCACCAACATAATAGAGATACAGAAACACCGTGGCCCCTTTCTTTGAGATAACTCTGCACTATTGCGAGCTGCAAATGCCACTTCCAGCTTAGCTGTGCAGAAGAAGAACATCAAGAAGAAGAAATATCTCGAAATATGTCCGTCAGGCCAGTTCCTTTGAGCTGAATCGGCAAATATCTCGGAAACGAAGCGAGCTATGACAAAATGTTAAGAGACGTTTTTTGTAGAGAATTATGTTTCCTACAATTTATGTTCTATGATATTTTTTGATCAGAAGCGTAGTTTTCGAGATATATCGAGATATTTAAAAGTTCCGAAGCCGCACCAACATAATAGAGATACAGAAACACCGTGGCCCCTTTCTTTGAGATAACTCTGCACTATTGCGAGCTGCAAATGCCACTTCCAGCTTAGCTGTGCAGAGGAAGAACAACAAGAAGAAGAAATATCTCGAAATATGTCCGTCAGGCCAGTTCCTTTGAGCTGAATCGGCAAATATCTCGGAAACGTAGCGAGCTATGGCAAAATGTTAAGAGACGATTTTTGTAGAGAATTATGTTTCCTACAATTTATGTTCTATGATATTTTTTGATCAGAAGCGTAGTTTTCGAGATATATCGAGATATTTAAAAGTTCCGAAGCCGCACCAACATAATAGGGATACAGAAACACCGTGGCCCCTTTCTTTGAGATAACTCTGCACTAGTGCGAGCCGCAAATGCCACTTCCAGCTTAGCTGTGCAGAAGAAGAACAACAAGAAGAAGAAATATCTCGAAATATGTCCGTCAGGCCCCTTCCCTTGAGATAAATCTGCAAATATCTCGGAATCGAAGCGAGCTATGGCAAAATGTTAAGAGACCTTTTTTGTAGAGAATTAAGTTTCCTACTTTTCATCTTCTATGATATTTTTTGATCAGATGCGTTGTTCTCGAGATATATCAAGATATTTAAAAGTTCCGAAGCCGCACCAACATAATAGAGATACAGAAACACCGTGGCCCCTCTCTTTGAGATAACTCTGCACTATTGCGAGCTGCAAATGCCACTTCCAGCTTAGCTGTGCAGAGGAAGAACAACAAGAAGAAGAAATATCTCGAAATATGTCCGTCAGGCCAGTTCCTTTGAGCTGAATCGGCAAATATCTCGGAAACGTAGCGAGCTATGGCAAAATGTTAAGAGACGTTTTTTGTAGAGAATTATGTTTCCTACAATTTATGTTCTATGATATTTTTTGATCAGAAGCGTAGTTTTCGAGATATATCGAGATATTTAAAAGTTCCGAAGCCGCACCAACATAATAGGGATACAGAAACACCGTGGCCCCTTTCTTTGAGATAACTCTGCACTAGTGCGAGCCGCAAATGCCACTTCCAGCTTAGCTGTGCAGAAGAAGAACAACAAGAAGAAGAAATATCTCGAAATATGTCCGTCAGGCCCCTTCCCTTGAGATAAATCTGCAAATATCTCGGAATCGAAGCGAGCTATGGCAAAATGTTAAGAGACCTTTTTTGTAGAGAATTAAGTTTCCTACTTTTCATCTTCTATGATATTTTTTGATCAGATGCGTTGTTCTCGAGATATATCAAGATATTTAAAAGTTCCGAAGCCGCACCAACATAATAGAGATACAGAAACACCGTGGCCCCTCTCTTTGAGATAACTCTGCACTATTGCGAGCTGGAAATGCCACTTCCAGTTTAGCTGTGCAGAAGAAGAACAACAAGAAGAAGAAATATCTCGAAATATGTCCGTTAGGCCCCTTCCCTTGAGATAAATCTGCAAATATCTCGGAAACGAAGCGAGCTATGGCAAAATGTTGAGAGACCTCTTTTGTAGAGAATTAAGTTTCCTACTTTTTATGTTCTATGATATTTTTTGATCAGATGCGTAGTTCTCGAGATATATCAAGATAATTAAAAGTTCCGAAGCCGCACCAACATAATAGAGATACAGAAACACCGTGGCCCCTCTCTTTGAGATAACTGTGCACTATTGCGAGCTGGAAATGCCACTTCCAGTTTAGCTGTGCAGAAGAAGAACAACAAGAAGAAGAAATATCTCGAAATATGTCCGTTAGGCCCCTTCCCTCGAGATAAATCTGCAAATATCTCGGAAACGAAGCGAGCTATGGCAAAATGTTAAGAGACCTTTTTTGTAGAGAATTAAGTTTCCTACTTTTCATGTTCTATGATATTTTTTGATCAAATGCGTAGTTCTCGAGATATATCAAGATATTTAAAAGTTCCGAAGCAGCACCAACATAATAGAGATACAGAAACACCGTGGCCCCTTTCTTTGAGATAACTCTGCACTATTGCGAGCTGTAAATGCCACTTCCAGCTTAGCTGTGCAGAAGAAGAACAACAAGAAGAAGAAATATCTCGAAATATGTCCGTCAGGCCCCTTCCCTTGAGATAAATATGCAAATATCTCGGAAACGAAGCGAGCTATGGCAAAATGTTTAGAGACCTTTTTTGTAGAGAATTAAGTTTCCTACTTTTTATGTTCTATGATATTTTTTGATCAGATGCGTAGTTCTCGAGATATATCAAGATATTTAAAAGTTCCGAAGCCGCACCAACATAACAGAGATACAGAAACACCGTGGCCCCTTTCTTTGAGATAACTCTGCACTATTGCGAGCTGCAAATGCCACTTCCAGCTTAGCTGTGCAGAGGAAGAACAACAAGAAGAAGAAATATCTCGAAATATGTCCGTCAGGCCAGTTCCTTTGAGCTGAATCTGCAAATATCTCGGAAACGAAACGAGCTATGGCAAAATGTTAAGAGACCTTTTTTGTAGAGAATTATGTTTCCTACAATTTATGTTCTATGATATTTTTTGATCAGAAGCGTAGTTTTCGAGATATATCGAGATATTTAAAAGTTCCGAAGACGCACCAACATAATAGAGATACAGAAACACCGTGGCCCCTTTCTTTGAGATAACTCTGCACTATTGCGAGCTGCAAATGCCACTTCCAGCTTAGCTGTGCAGAAGAAGAACAACAAGAAGAAGAAATATCTCGAAATATGTCCGTCAGGCCCCTTCCCTTGAGATAAATCTGCAAATATCTCGGAAACGAAGCGAGCTATGGCAAAATGTTAAGAGACTTTATTTGTAGAGAATTAAGTTTCCTACTTTTTATGTTCTACGATATTTTTTGATCAGATGCGTAGTTCTCGAGATATATCAAGATATTTAAAAGTTCCGAAGCCGCACCAACGTAATAGAGATATAGAAACACCGTGGCCCCTTTCTTTGAGATAACTCTGCACGATTGCGAGCTGGAAATGCCACTTCCAGTTTAGCTGTGCAGAAAAAGAACAACAAGAAGAAGAAATATCTCGAAATATGTCCATCAGGACCCTTCCCTTGAGATAAATCTGCAAATATCTCGGAAACGAAATGAGCTATGGCAAAATGTTTAGAGACCTTTTTTGTAGAGAATTATGTTTCCTACAATTTATGTTCTATGATATTTTTTGATCAGAAGCGTAGTTTTCGAGATATATCGAGATATGTAAAAGTTCCGAAGCCGCACCAACATAATAGAGATACAGAAACACCGTGGCCCCTTTCTTTGGGATAACTCTGCACTCTTGCGAGGTGCAAATGCCACTTCCAGCTTAGCTGTGCAGAAGAAGAACAACAAGAAGAAGAAATATCTCGAAATATGTCCGTCAGGCCACTTCCCTTGAGATAAATCTGCAAATATCTCGGAAACGAAGCGAGCTATGGCAAAATGTTAAGAGACCTTTTTTGTAGAGAATTAAGTTTCCTACTTTTTATGTTCGATGATATTTTTTGATCAGATGCGTAGTTCTCGAGATATATCAAGATATTTAAAAGTTCCGAAGCTGCACCAACATAATAGAGGTACAGAAACACCGTGGCCTCTTTCTTTGAGATAACTCTGCACTATTGCGAGCTGCAAATGCCACTTCCAGCTTAGCTGTGCAGAGGAAGAACAACAAGAAGAAGAAATATCTCGAAATATGTCCGTCAGGCCAGTTCCTTTGAGCTGAATCTGCAAATATCTCGGAAACGAAACGAGCTATGGCAAAATGTTAAGAGACGTTTTTTGTAGAGAATTATGTTTCCTACAATTTATGTTCTATGATATTTTTTGATCAGAAGCGTAGTTTTCGAGATATATCGAGATATTTAAAAGTTCCGAAGACGCACCAACATAATAGAGATACAGAAACACCGTGGCCCCTTTCTTTGAGATAACTCTGCACTAGTGCGAGCCGCAAATGCCACTTCCAGCTTAGCTGTGCAGAAGAAGAACAACAAGAAGAAGAAATATCTCGAAATATGTCCGTCAGGCCAGTTCCTTTGAGCTGAATCTGCAAATATCTCGGAAACGAAACGAGCTATGGCAAAATGTTAAGAGACCTTTTTTGTAGAGAATTATGTTTCCTACAATTTATGTTCTATGATATTTTTTGATCAGAAGCGTAGTTTTCGAGATATATCGAGATATTTAAAAGTTCCGAAGACGCACCAACATAATAGAGATACAGAAACACCGTGGCCCCTTTCTTTGAGATAACTCTGCACTATTGCGAGCTGCAAATGCCACTTCCAGCTTAGCTGTGCAGAAGAAGAACAACAAGAAGAAGAAATATCTCGAAATATGTCCGTCAGGCCCCTTCCCTTGAGATAAATCTGCAAATATCTCGGAAACGAAGCGAGCTATGGCAAAATGTTAAGAGACTTTATTTGTAGAGAATTAAGTTTCCTACTTTTTATGTTCTACGATATTTTTTGATCAGATGCGTAGTTCTCGAGATATATCAAGATATTTAAAAGTTCCGAAGCCGCACCAACGTAATAGAGATATAGAAACACCGTGGCCCCTTTCTTTGAGATAACTCTGCACGATTGCGAGCTGGAAATGCCACTTCCAGTTTAGCTGTGCAGAAAAAGAACAACAAGAAGAAGAAATATCTCGAAATATGTCCATCAGGACCCTTCCCTTGAGATAAATCTGCAAATATCTCGGAAACGAAATGAGCTATGGCAAAATGTTTAGAGACCTTTTTTGTAGAGAATTATGTTTCCTACAATTTATGTTCTATGATATTTTTTGATCAGAAGCGTAGTTTTCGAGATATATCGAGATATGTAAAAGTTCCGAAGCCGCACCAACATAATAGAGATACAGAAACACCGTGGCCCCTTTCTTTGGGATAACTCTGCACTCTTGCGAGCTGCAAATGCCACTTCCAGCTTAGCTGTGCAGAAGAAGAACAACAAGAAGAAGAAATATCTCGAAATATGTCCGTCAGGCCACTTCCCTTGAGATAAATCTGCAAATATCTCGGAAACGAAGCGAGCTATGGCAAAATGTTAAGAGACCTTTTTTGTAGAGAATTAAGTTTCCTACTTTTTATGTTCGATGATATTTTTTGATCAGATGCGTAGTTCTCGAGATATATCAAGATATTTAAAAGTTCCGAAGCTGCACCAACATAATAGAGGTACAGAAACACCGTGGCCTCTTTCTTTGAGATAACTCTGCACTATTGCGAGCTGCAAATGCCACTTCCAGCTTAGCTGTGCAGAGGAAGAACAACAAGAAGAAGAAATATCTCGAAATATGTCCGTCAGGCCAGTTCCTTTGAGCTGAATCTGCAAATATCTCGGAAACGAAACGAGCTATGGCAAAATGTTAAGAGACGTTTTTTGTAGAGAATTATGTTTCCTACAATTTATGTTCTATGATATTTTTTGATCAGAAGCGTAGTTTTCGAGATATATCGAGATATTTAAAAGTTCCGAAGACGCACCAACATAATAGAGATACAGAAACACCGTGGCCCCTTTCTTTGAGATAACTCTGCACTAGTGCGAGCCGCAAATGCCACTTCCAGCTTAGCTGTGCAGAAGAAGAACAACAAGAAGAAGAAATATCTCGAAATATGTCCGTCAGGCCCCTTCCCTTGAGATAAATATGCAAATATCTCGGAAACGAAGCGAGCTATGGCAAAATGTTAAGCGACCTTTTTTGTAGAGAATTAAGTTTCCTACTTTTTATGTTCTATGATATTTTTTGATCAGATGCGTAGTTCTCGAGATATATCAAGATATTTAAAAGTTCCGAAGCCGCACCAACATAATAGAGATACAGAAACACCGTGGCCCCTTTCTTTGAGATAACTCTGCACTATTGCGAGCTGCAAATGCCACTTCCAGCTTAGCTGTGCAGAAGAAGAACAACAAGAAGAAGAAATATCTCGAAATATGTCCGTCAGGCCCCTTCCCTTGAGATATATCTGCAAATATCTCGGAAACGAAGAGAGCTACGGCAAAATGTTAAGAGACCTTTTTTGTAGAGAATTAAGTTTCCTACTTTTCATGTTCTATGATATTTTTTGATCAGATGCGTAGTTCTCGAGATATATCAAGATATTTAAAAGTTCCGAAGCCGCACCAACATAATAGAGATACAGAAACACCGTGGCCCCTTTCTTTGAGATAACTCTGCACTAGTGCGAGCCGCAAATGCCACTTCCAGCTTAGCTGTGCAGAAGAAGAACAACAAGAAGAAGAAATATCTCGAAATATGTCCGTCAGGCCCCTTCCCTTGAGATAAATCTGCAAATATCTCGGAAACGAAGCGAGCTATGGCAAAATGTTAAGAGACCTTTTTTGTACAGAATTATGTTTCCTACTTTTTACGTTCTATGATATTTTTTGTTCAGACGCGTAGTTCTCGAGATATGTCAAGATATTTAAAAGTTCCGAAGCCGCACCAACATAATAGAGATACAGAAACACCGTGGCCCCTTTCTTTGAGATAACTCTGCACTATTGCGAGCTGCAAATGCCACTTCCAGCTTAGCTGTGCAGAGGAAGAACAACAAGAAGAAGAAATATCTCGAAATATGTCCATCAGGACCCTTCCCTTGAGATAAATCTGCAAATATCTCGGAAACGAAATGAGCTATGGCAAAATATTAAGAGACCTTTTTTGTAGAGAATTATGTTTCCTACAATTTATGTTCTATGATATTTTTTGATCAGAAGCGTAGTTTTCGAGATATATCGAGATATGTAAAAGTTCCGAAGCCGCACCAACATAATAGAGATACAGAAACACCGTGGCCCCTTTCTTTGGGATAACTCTGCACTCTTGCGAGCTGCAAATGCCACTTCCAGCTTAGCTGTGCAGAAGAAGAACAACAAGAAGAAGAAATATCTCGAAATATGTCCGTCAGGCCCCTTCCCTTGAGATAAATCTGCAAATATCTCGGAAACGAAGCGAGCTATGGCAAAATGTTAAGAGACCTTTTTTGTAGAGAATTAAGTTTCCTACTTTTTATGTTCTATGATATTTTTTGATCAGATGCGTAGTTCTCGAGATATATCAAGATATTTAAAAGTTCCGAAGCCGCACCAACATAATAGAGATACAGAAACACCGTGGCCCCTTTCTTTGAGATAACTCTGCACTATTGCGAGCTGCAAATGCCACTTCCAGCTTAGCTGTGCAGAAGAAGAACAACAAGAAGAAGAAATATCTCGAAATATGTCCGTCAGGCCCCTTCCCTTGAGATATATCTGCAAATATCTCGGAAACGAAGAGAGCTACGGCAAAATGTTAAGAGACCTTTTTTGTAGAGAATTAAGTTTCCTACTTTTCATGTTCTATGATATTTTTTGATCAGATGCGTAGTTCTCGAGATATATCAAGATATTTAAAAGTTCCGAAGCCGCACCAACATAATAGAGATACAGAAACACCGTGGCCCCTTTCTTTGCGATAACTCTGCACTATTGCGAGCTGCAAATGCCACTTCCAGCTTAGCTGTGCAGAAGAAGAACAACAAGAAGAAGAAATATCTCGAAATATGTCCGTCAGGCCCCTTCCCTTGAGATAAATCTGCAAATATCTCGGAAACGAAGCGAGCTATGGCAAAATTTTAAGAGACCTTTTTCGTAGAGAATTAAGTTTCCTACTTTTTATGTTCTATGATATTTTTCGATCAGAGGCGTAATTCTCGAGATATATCAAGATATTTAAACGTTCCGAAGCCGCACCAACATAATAGAGATACAGAAACACCGTGGCCTCTTTCTTTGAGATAACTCTGCACTATTGCGAGCTGCAAATGCCATTTCCAGCTTAGCTGTGCAGAAGAAGAACAACAAGAAGAAGAAATATCTCGAAATATGTCCGTCAGGACCCTTCCCTTGAGATAAATCTGCAAATATCTCGGAAACGAAGCGAGCTATTGCAAAACGTTAAAAGACCTTTTTTGTAGAGAATTAAGTTTCCTACTTTTTATGTTCTATGATATTTTTTGATCAGATGCGTAGTTCTCGAGATATATCAAGATATTTAAAAGCTCCGAAGCTGCACCAACATAATAGAGGTACAGAAACACCGTGGCCCCTTTCTTTGAGATAACTCTGCACTATAGCGAGCTGCAAATGCCACTTCCAGCTTAGCTGTGCAGAAGAAGAACAACAAGAATAAGAAATATTTCGAAATATGTCCGTCAGGCCCCTTCCCTTGAGATAAATCTGCAAATATCTCGGAAACGAAGCGAGCTACGGCAAAATGTTAAGAGACCTTTTTTGTAGAAAATTAGGTTTCCTACATTTTATGTTCTATGATATTTTTTGATCAGATGCGTAGTTCTCGAGATATATCAAGATATTTAAAAGTTCCGAAGCCGCACCAACATAATAGAGATACAGAAACACCGTGGCCCCTTTCTTTGAGATAACTCTGCACTATTGCGAGCTGCAAATGCCACTTCCAGCTTAGCTGTGCAGAAGAAGAACAACAAGAAGAAGAAATATCTCGAAATATGTCCGTCAGGCCCCTTCCCTTGAGATAAATCTGCAAATATCTCGGAAACGAAGCGAGCTATGGCAAAATGTTAAGAGACCTTTTTTGTAGACAATTAAGTTTCCTACTTTTTATGTTCTATGATATTTTTTGATCAGATGCGTAGTTCTCGAGATATATCAAGATATTTAAAAGTTCCTAAGCCGCACCAACAAAATAGAGATACAGAAACACCGTGGCCCCTTTCTTTGAGATAACTCTGCACTATTGCGAGCTGCAAATGCCACTTCCAGCTTAGCTGTGCAGAAGAAGAACATCAAGAAGAAGAAATATCTCGAAATATGTCCGTCAGGCCAGTTCCTTTGAGCTGAATCGGCAAATATCTCGGAAACGTAGCGAGCTATGGCAAAATGTTAAGAGACGTTTTTTGTAGAGAATTATGTTTCCTACAATTTATGTTCTATGATATTTTTTGATCAGAAGCGTAGTTTTCGAGATATATCGAGATATTTAAAAGTTCCGAAGCCGCACCAACATAATAGGGATACAGAAACACCGTGGCCCCTTTCTTTGAGATAACTCTGCACTAGTGCGAGCCGCAAATGCCACTTCCAGCTTAGCTGTGCAGAAGAAGAACAACAAGAAGAAGAAATATCTCGAAATATGTCCGTCAGGCCCCTTCCCTTGAGATAAATCTGCAAATATCTCGGAATCGAAGCGAGCTATGGCAAAATGTTAAGAGACCTTTTTTGTAGAGAATTAAGTTTCCTACTTTGCATCTTCTATGATATTTTTTGATCAGATGCGTTGTTCTCGAGATATATCAAGATATTTAAAAGTTCCGAAGCCGCACCAACATAATAGAGATACAGAAACACCGTGGCCCCTCTCTTTGAGATAACTCTGCACTATTGCGAGCTGGAAATGCCACTTCCAGTTTAGCTGTGCAGAAGAAGAACAACAAGAAGAAGAAATATCTCGAAATATGTCCGTTAGGCCCCTTCCCTTGAGTTAAATCTGCAAATATCTCGGAAACGAAGCGAGCTATGGCAAAATGTTGAGAGACCTCTTTTGTAGAGAATTAAGTTTCCTACTTTTTATGTTCTATGATATTTTTTAATCAGATGCGTAGTTCTCGAGATATATCAAGATATTTAAAAGTTCCGAAGCCGCACCAACATAATAGAGATACAGAAACACCGTGGCCCCTCTCTTTGAGATAACTCTGCACTATTGCGAGCTGGAAATGCCACTTCCAGTTTAGCTGTGCAGAAGAAGAACAACAAGAAGAAGAAATATCTCGAAATATGTCCGTTAGGCCCCTTCCCTCGAGATAAATCTGCAAATATCTCGGAAACGAAGCGAGCTATGGCAAAATGTTAAGAGACCTTTTTTGTAGAGAATTAAGTTTCCTACTTTTTACGTTCTATGATATTTTTTGATCAGATGCGTAGTTCTCGAGATATATCAAGATATTTAAAAGTTCCGAAGCCGCACCAACATAATAGAGATACAGAAACACCGTGGCCCCTTTCTTTGAGATAACTCTGCACTATTGCGAGCTGCAAATGCCACTTCCAGCTTAGCTGTGCAGAGGAAGAACAACAAGAAGAAGAAATATCTCGAAATATGTCCGTCAGGCCAGTTCCTTTGAGATATATCTGCAAATATCTCGGAAACGAAGCGAGCTATGACAAAATGTTAAGAGACCTTTTTTGTAGAGAATTATGTTTTCTACAATTTATGTTCTATGATATTTTTTGATCAGAAGCGTAGTTTTCGAGATATCTCGAGATATTTAAAAGTTCCGAAGCCGCACCAACATAATAGAGATACAGAAACACCGTGGCCCCTTTCTTTGAGATAACTCTGCACTAGTGCGAGCTGCAAATGCCACTTCCAGCTTAGCTGTGCAGAGGAAGAACAACAAGAAGAAGAAATATCTCGAAATATGTCCGTCAGGCCAGTTCCTTTGAGATATATCTGCAAATATCTCGGAAACGAAGCGAGCTATGACAAAATGTTAAGAGACCTTTTTTGTAGAGAATTATGTTTCCTACAATTTATGTTCTATGATATTTTTTGATCAGAAGCGTAGTTTTCGAGATATAACGAGATATTTAAAAGTTCCGAAGCCGCACCAACATAATAGAGATACAGAAACACCGTGGCCCCTTTCTTTGAGATAACTCTGCACTAGTGCGAGCCGCAAATGCCACTTCCAGCTTAGCTGTGCAGAAGAAGAACAACAAGAAGAAGAAATATCTCGAAATATGTCCGTCAGGCCCCTTCCCTTGAGATAAATCTGCAAATATCTCGGAAACGAAGCGAGCTATGGCAAAATGTTAACAGACCTTTTTTGTAGAGAATTATGTTTCCTACTTTTTATGTTCTATGATATTTTTTGATCAGACGCGTAGCTCTCGATATATATCAAGATATTTAAAAGTTCCGAAGCCGCACCAACATAATAGAGATACAGAAACAGCGTGGCCCCTTTCTTTGAGATATCTCTGCACTATTGCGAGCTGCAAATGCCACTTCCAGCTTAGCTGCGCAGAAGAAGAACAACAAGAAGAAGAAATATCTCGAAATATGTCCGTCAGGCCCCTTCCCTTGAGATAAATCTGCAAATATCTCGGAAACGAAGCGAGCTATGGCAAAATGTTAAGAGACCTTATTTGTAGAGAATTAAGTTTCCTACTTTTTATGTTCTATGATATTTTTTGATCAGATGCGTAGTTCGCGAGATATATCAAGATATTTAAAAGTTCCGAAACCGCACCAACATAATAGAGATACAGAAACACCGTGGCCCCTTTCTTTGAGATAACTCTGCACTATTGCGAGCTGTAAATGCCACTTCCAGCTTAGCTGTGCAGAAGAAGAACAACAAGAAGAAGAAATATCTCGAAATATGTCCGTCAGGCCCCTTCCCTTGAGATGTATCTGCAAATATCTCGGAAACGAAGCGAGCTATGGCAAAATGTTAAGAGACCTTTTTTGTAGAGAATTATGTTTCCTACAATTTATGTTCTATGATATTTTTTGATCAGAAGCGTAGTTTTCGAGATATATCGAGATATTTAAAAGTTCCAAAGCCGCACCAACATAATAGAGATACAGAAACACCGTGGCCCCTTTCTTTGAGATAACTCTGCACTAGTGCGAGCCGCAAATGCCACTTCCAGCTTAGCTGTGCAGAAGAAGAACAACAAGAAGAAGAAATATCTCGAAATATGTCCGTCAGGCCCCTTCCCTTGAGATATATCTGCAAATATCTCGGAAACGAAGCGAGGTATGGCAAAATGTTAAGAGACCTTTTTTGTAGAGAATTATGTTTCCTACAATTTATGTTCTATGATATTTTTTGATCAGAAGCGTAGTTTTCGAGATATATCGAGATATTTAAAAGTTCCGAAGCCGCACCAACATAGTAGGGATACAGAAAAACCGTGGCCCCTTTCTTTGAGATAACTCTGCACTAGTGCGAGCCGCAAATGCCACTTCCAGCTTAGCTGTGCAGAAGAAGAACAACAAGAAGAAGAAATATCTCGAAATATGTCCGTCAGGCCCCTTCCCTTGAGATAAATCTGCAAATATCTCGGAAACGAAGCGAGCTATGGCAAAATGTTAAGAGACCTTTTTTGTAGAGAATTAAGTTTCCTACTTTTTATCTTCTATGATATTTTTTGATCAGATGCGTAGTTCTCGCGATATATCAAGATATTTAAAAGTTCCGAAGCCGCACCAACATAATAGAGATACAGAAACACCGTGGCCCCTTTCTTTGAGATAACTCTGCACTATTGCGAGCTGTAAATGCCACTTCCAGCTTAGCTGTGCAGAAGAAGAACAACAAGAAGAAGAAATATCTCGAAATATGTCCGTCAGGCCCCTTCCCTTGAGATATATCTGCAAATATCTCGGAAACGAAGCGAGCTATGGCAAAATGTTAAGAGACCTTTTTTGTAGAGAATTATGTTTCCTACAATTTATGTTCTATGATATTTTTTGATCAGAAGCGTAGTTTTCGAGATATATCGAGATATTTAAAAGTTCCAAAGCCGCACCAACATAATAGAGATACAGAAACACCGTGGCCCCTTTCTTTGAGATAACTCTGCACTAGTGCGAGCCGCAAATGCCACTTCCAGCTTAGCTGTGCAGAAGAAGAACAACAAGAAGAAGAAATATCTCGAAATATGTCCGTCAGGCCCCTTCCCTTGAGATATATCTGCAAATATCTCGGAAACGAAGAGAGCTACGGCAAAATGTTAAGAGACCTTTTTTGTAGAGAATTAAGTTTCCTACTTTTCATGTTCTATGATATTTTTTGATCAGATGCGTAGTTCTCGAGATATATCAAGATATTTAAAAGTTCCGAAGCCGCACCAACATAATAGAGATACAGAAACACCGTGGCCCCTTTCTTTGCGATAACTCTGCACTATTGCGAGCTGCAAATGCCACTTCCAGCTTAGCTGTGCAGAAGAAGAACAACAAGAAGAAGAAATATCTCGAAATATGTCCGTCAGGCCCCTTCCCTTGAGATAAATCTGCAAATATCTCGGAAACGAAGCGAGCTATGGCAAAATGTTAAGAGACCTTTTTTGTAGAGAATTAAGTTTCCTACTTTTTATGTTCTATGATATTTTTTGATCAGATGCGTAGTTCTCGAGATATATCAAGATATTTAAAAGTTCCGAAGCCGCACCAACATAATAGAGATACAGAAACACCGTGGCCCCTCTCTTTGAGATAACTCTGCACTATTGCGAGCTGCAAATGCCACTTCCAGCTTAGCTGTGCAGAAGACGAACAACAAGAAGAAGAAATATCTCGAAATATGTCCGTCAGGACCCTTCCCTTGAGATAAATCTGCAAATATCTCGGAAATGAAGCGAGCTATGGCAAAATGTTAAGAGACCATTTTTGTAGAGAATTAAGTTTCCTACTTTTTATGTTCTATGATATTTTTTGATCAGATGCGTAGTTCTCGAGATATATCAAGATATTTAAAAGTTCCGAAGCCGCACCAACATAATAGAGATATAGAAACACCGTGGCCCCTCTCTTTGAGATAACTCTGCACGATTGCGAGCTGGAAATGCCACTTCCAGTTTAGCTGTGCAGAAGAAGAACAACAAGAAGAAGAAATATCTCGAAATATGTCCGTCAGGCCCCTTCCCTTGAGATAAATCTGCAAATATCTCGGAAACGAAGCGAGCTACGGCAAAATGTTAAGAGACCTTTTTTGTAGAAAATTAGGTTTCCTACTTTTTATGTTCTATGATATTTTTTGATCAGATGCGTAGTTCTCGAGATATATCAAGATATTTAAAAGCTCCGAAGCTGCACCAACATAATAGAGGTACAGAAACACCGTGGCCCCTTTCTTTGAGATAACTCTGCACTATAGCGAGCTGCAAATGCCACTTCCAGCTTAGCTGTGCAGAAGAAGAACAACAAGAATAAGAAATATTTCGAAATATGTCCGTCAGGCCCCTTCCCTTGAGATAAATCTGCAAATATCTCGGAAACGAAGCGAGCTACGGCAAAATGTTGAGAGACCTTTTTTGTAGAAAATTAGGATTCCTACTTTTTATGTTCTATGATATTTTTTGATCAGATGCGTAGTTCTCGAGATATATCCTGATATTTAAAAGTTCCGAAGCGGCACCAACATAATAGAGATACAGAAACACCGTGGCCCCTTTCTTTGAGGTAACTCTGCACTATTGCGAGCTGCAAATGCCACTTCCAGCTTAGCTGTGCAGAAGAAGAACAACAAGAAGAAGGAATATCTCGAAATATGTCCGTCAGGCCCCTTCCCTTGAGATAAATCTGCAAATATCTCGGAAACGAAGCGAGCTATGGCAAAATGTTAAGAGACCTTTTTTGTAGAGAATTATGTTTCCTACAATTTACGTTCTCTGATATTTTTTGATCAGAAGCGTAGTTTTCGAGATATATCGAGATATTTAAAAGTTCCGAAGCCGCACCAACATAATAGAGATACAGAAACACCGTGGCCCCTTTCTTTGAGATAACTCTGCACTATTGCGAGCTGCAAATGCCACTTCCAGCTTAGCTGTGCAGAAGAGGAACAACAAGAAGAAGAAATATCTCGGAATATGTCCGTCAGGCCCCTTCCCTTGAGATAAATCTGCAAATATCTCGGAAACGATGCCAGCTATGGGAAAATGTTAAGAGACCTTTTTTGTAGAGAATTATGTTTCCTACAATTTACGTTCTCTGATATTTTTTGATCAGAAGCGTAGGTTTCGAGATATATCGAGATATTTAAAAGTTCCGAAGCCGCACCAACATAATAGAGATACAGAAACACCGTGGCCCCTTTCTTTGAGATAACTCTGCACTATTGCGAGCTGCAAATGCCACTTCCAGCTTAGCTGTGCAGAAGAGGAACAACAAGAAGAAGAAATATCTCGGAATATGTCCGTCAGGCCCCTTCCCTTGAGATAAATCTGCAAATATCTCGGAAACGATGCCAGCTATGGGAAAATGTTAAGAGACCTTTTTTGTAGAGAATTAAGTTTCCTACTTTTTATGTTCTATGATATTTTTTGATCAGATGCGTAGTTCTCGAGATATATCAAGATATTTAAAAGCTCCGAAGCTGCACCAACATAATAGAGGTACAGAAACACCGTGGCCCCTTTCTTTGAGATAACTCTGCACTATTGCGAGCTGCAAATGCCACTTCCAGCTTAGCTGTGCAGAAGAAGAACAACAAGAATAAGAAATATTTCGAAATATGTCCGTCAGGCCCCTTCCCTTGAGATAAATCTGCAAATATCTCGGAAACCAAGCGAGCTATGGCAAAATGTTTAGAGACCTTATTTGTAGAGAATTAAGTTTCCTACTTTTTATGTTCTACGATATTTTTTGATCAGATGCGTAGTTCTCGAGATATATCAAGATATTTAAAAGTTCCGAAGCCGCACCAACATAATAGAGATACAGAAACCCCGTGGCCCCTTTCTTTGAGATAACTCTGCACTATTGCGAGCTGCAAATGCCACTTCCAGCTTAGCTGTGCAGAAGAAGAACAACAAAAAGAAGAAATATCTCGAAATATGTCCGTCAGGCCCCTTCCCTTGAGATAAATCTGCAAATATCTCGGAAACGAAGCGAGCTATGGCAAAATGTTAAGAGACCTTTTTTGTAGAGAATTAAGTTTCCTACTTTTTATGTTCTATGATATTTTTTGATCGGATGCGTAGTTCTCGAGATATATCAAGATATTTAAAAGTTCCGAAGCCGCACCAACATAATAGAGATACAGAAACACCGTGGCCCCTTTCTTTGAGATAACTCTGCACTATTGCGAGCTGCAAATGCCACTTCCAGCTTAGCTGTGCAGAAGAAGACCAACAAGAAGAAGAAATATCTCGAAATATGTCCGTCAGGCCCCTTCCCTTGAGATAAATCTGCAAATATCTCGGAAACGAAGCGAGCTATGGCAAAATGTTAAGAGACCTTATTTGTAGAGAATTAAGTTTCCTACTTTTTATGTTCTATGATATTATTTGATCAGATGCGTAGTTCTCGAGATATATCAAGATATTTAAAAGTTCCGAAGCCGCACCAACATAATAGAGATACAGAAACACCGTGGCCCCTTTCTTTCAGATAACTCTGCACTATTGCGAGCTGGAAATGCCACTTCCTGTTTAGCTGTGCAGAAGAAGAACAACAAGAAGAAGAAATATCCCGAAATATGTCCGTCAGGCCCCTTCCCTTGAGATAAATCTGCATATATCTCGGAAACGAAGCGAGCTATGGCAAAATGTTAAGAGACCTTTTTGGTAGAGAATGAAGTTTCCTACTTTTTATGTTCTATGATATTTTTTGATCAGATGCGTAGTTCTCGAGATATATCAAGATATTTAAAAGTTCCGAAGCCGCACCAACATAATAGAGATACAGAAACACCGTGGCCCCTTTCTTTGAGATAACTCTGCACTATTGCGAGCTGCAAATGCCACTTCCAGCTTAGCTGTGCAGAAGAAGAACAACAAGAAGAAGAAATATCTCGAAATATGTCCGTCAGGCCCCTTCCCTTGAGATAAATCTGCAAATATCTCGGAAACGAAGCGAGCTATTGCAAAACGTTAAGAGACCTTTTTTGTAGAGAATTAAGTTTCCTACTTTTTATGCTCTATGATATTTTTTGATCGGATGCGTAGTTCTCGAGATATATCAAGATATTTAAAAAATCCGAAGCCGCACCAACATAATCGAGATACAGAAACACCGTGGCCCCTTTCTTTGAGATAACTCTGCACTATTGCGAGCTGCAAATGCCACTTCCAGCTTAGCTGTGCAGAAGAAGAACAACAAAAAGAAGAAATATCTCGAAATATGTCCGTCAGGCCCCTTCCCTTGAGATAAATCTGCAAATATCTCGGAAACGAAGCGAGCTATGGCAAAATGTTAAGAGACCTTTTTTGTAGAGAATTAAGTTTCCTACTTTTTATGTTCTATGATATTTTTTGATCGGATGCGTAGTTCTCGAGATATATCAAGATATTTAAAAGTTCCGAAGCCGCACCAACATAATAGAGATACAGAAACACCGTGGCCCCTTTCTTTGAGATAACTCTGCACTATTGCGAGCTGCAAATGCCACTTCCAGCTTAGCTGTGCAGAAGAAGAACAACAAGAAGAAGAAATATCTGGAAATATGTCCGTCAGGCCCCTTCCCTTGAGATAAATCTCCAAATATCTCGGAAACGAAGCGAGCTACGGCAAAATGTTAAGAGACCTTTTTTGTAGAGAATTATATTTCCCACAATTTAGGTTCTATGATATTTTTTGATCAGAAGCGTAGTTTTCGAGATATATCGAGATATTTAAAAGATCCGAAGCCGCACCAACATAATAGAGATACAGAAACACCGTGGCCCCTTTCTTTGAGATAACTCTGCACCATTGCGAGCTGCAAATGCCACTTCCAGCTTAGCTGTGCAGAAGAAGACCAAAAAGAAGAAGAAATATCTCGAAATATGTCCGTCAGGCCCCTTCCCTTGAGATAAATCTGCAAATATCTCGGAAACGAAGCGAGCTATGGCAAAATGTTAAGAGACCTTATTTGTAGAGAATTAAGTTTCCTACTTTTTATGTTCTATGATATTATTTGATCAGATGCGTAGTTCTCGAGATATATCAAGATATTTAAAAGTTCCGAAGCCGCACCAACATAATAGAGATACAGAAACACCGTGGCCCCTTTCTTTCAGATAACTCTGCACTATTGCGAGCTGGAAATGCCACTTCCAGTTTAGCTGTGCAGAAGAAGAACAACAAGAAGAAGAAATATTTCGAAATATGTCCGTCAGGCCTCTTCCCTTGAGATAAATCTGCAAATATCTCGGAAACGAAGCGAGCTACGGCAAAATGTTAAGAGACCTTTTTTGTAGAAAATTAGGTTTCCTACTTTTTATGTTCTATGATATTTTTTGATCAGATGCGTAGTTCTCGAGATATATCAAGATATTTGAAAGTTCCGAAGCCGCACCAACATAATAGAGATACAGAAACACCGTGGCCCCTTTCTTTGAGATAACTCTGCACTATTGCGAGCGGCAAATGCCACTTCCAGCTTAGCTGTGCAGAAGAAGAACAACAAGAAGAAGAAATATCTGGAAATATGTCCGTCATGCCCCTTCCCTTGAGATAAATCTGCAAATATCTCGGAAACGAAGCGAGCTATGGCAAAATGTTAAGAGACCTTTTTTGTAGAGAATTAAGTTTCCTACTTTTTATGTTCTATGATATTTTTTGATCAGATGCGTAGTTCTCGAGATATATCAAGATATTTAAAAGCTCCGAAGCTGCACCAACATAATAGAGGTACAGAAACACCGTGGCCCCTTTCTTTGAGATAACTCTGCACTATTGCGAGCTGCAAATGCCACTTCCAGCTTAGCTGTGGCGAAGAAGGACAACAAGAAGAAGAAATATCTGGAAATATGTCCGTCAGGCCCCTTCCCTTGAGATAAATCTGCAAATATCTCGGAAACGAAGCGAGCTATGGCAAAATGTTAAGAGACCTTTTTGGTAGAGAATGAAGTTTCCTACTTTTTATGTTCTATGATATTTTTTGATCAGATGCGTAGTTCTCGAGATATATCAAGATATTTAAAAGTTCCGAAGCCGCACCAACATAATAGAGATACAGAAACACCGTGGCCCCTTTCTTTGAGATAACTCTGCACTATTGCGGGCTGCAAATGCCACTTCCAGCTTAGCTGTGTAGAAGAAGAACAACAAGAAGAAGAAATATCTCGAAATATGTCCGTCAGGCCCCTTCCCTTGAGATAAATCTGCAAATATCTCGGAAACGAAGCGAGCTATTGCAAAACGTTAAGAGACCTTTTTTGTAGAGAATTAAGTTTCCTACTTTTTATGCTCTATGATATTTTTTGATCGGATGCGTAGTTCTCGAGATATATCAAGATATTTAAAAAATCCGAAGCCGCACCAACATAATAGAGATACAGAAACACCGTGGCCCCTTTCTTTGAGATAACTCTGCACTATTGCGAGCTGCAAATGCCACTTCCAGCTTAGCTGTGCAGAAGAAGAACAACAAAAAGAAGAAATATCTCGAAATATGTCCGTCAGGTCCCTTCCCTTGAGATAAATCTGCAAATATCTCGGAAACGAAGCGAGCTATGGCAAAATGTTAAGAGACCTTTTTTGTAGAGAATTAAGTTTCCTACTTTTTATGTTCTATGATATTTTTTGATCGGATGCGTAGTTCTCGAGATATATCAAGATATTTAAAAGTTCCGAAGCCGCACCAACATAATAGAGATACAGAAACACCGTGGCCCCTTTCTTTGAGATAACTCTGCACTATTGCGAGCTGCAAATGCCACTTCCAGCTTAGCTGTGCAGAAGAAGAACAACAAGAAGAAGAAATATCTGGAAATATGTCCGTCAGGCCCCTTCCCTTGAGATAAATCTGCAAATATCTCGGAAACGAAGCGAGCTACGGCAAAATGTTAAGAGACCTTTTTTGTAGAAAATTAGGTTTCCTACTTTTTATGTTCTATGATATTTTTTGATCAGATGCGTAGTTCTCGAGATATATCAAGATATTTGAAAGTTCCGAAGCCGCACCAACATAATAGAGATACAGAAACACCGTGGCCCCTTTCTTTGAGATAACTCTGCACTATTGCGAGCTGCAAATGCCACTTCCAGCTTAGCTGTGCAGAAGAAGAACAACAAGAAGAAGAAATATCTGGAAATATGTCCGTCAGGCCCCTTCCCTTGAGATAAATCTGCAAATATCTCGGAAACGAAGCGAGCTACGGCAAAATGTTAAGAGACCTTTTTTGTAGAGAATTATATTTCCCACAATTTAGGTTCTATGATATTTTTTGATCAGAAGCGTAGTTTTCGAGATATATCGAGATATTTAAAAGATCCGAAGCCGCACCAACATAATAGAGATACAGAAACACCGTGGCCCCTTTCTTTGAGATAACTCTGCACCATTGCGAGCTGCAAATGCCACTTCCAGCTTAGCTGTGCAGAAGAAGACCAAAAAGAAGAAGAAATATCTCGAAATATGTCCGTCAGGCCCCTTCCCTTGAGATAAATCTGCAAATATCTCGGAAACGAAGCGAGCTATGGCAAAATGTTAAGAGACCTTATTTGTAGAGAATTAAGTTTCCTACTTTTTATGTTCTATGATATTATTTGATCAGATGCGTAGTTCTCGAGATATATCAAGATATTTAAAAGTTCCGAAGCCGCACCAACATAATAGAGATACAGAAACGCCGTGGCCCCTTTCTTTCAGATAACTCTGCACTATTGCGAGCTGGAAATGCCACTTCCAGTTTAGCTGTGCAGAAGAAGAACAACAAGAAGAAGAAATATTTCGAAATATGTCCGTCAGGCCTCTTCCCTTGAGATAAATCTGCAAATATCTCGGAAACGAAGCGAGCTACGGCAAAATGTTAAGAGACCTTTTTTGTAGAAAATTAGGTTTCCTACTTTTTATGTTCTATGATATTTTTTGATCAGATGCGTAGTTCTCGAGATATATCAAGATATTTGAAAGTTCCGAAGCCGCACCAACATAATAGAGATACAGAAACACCGTGGCCCCTTTCTTTGAGATAACTCTGCACTATTGCGAGCGGCAAATGCCACTTCCAGCTTAGCTGTGCAGAAGAAGAACAACAAGAAGAAGAAATATCTGGAAATATGTCCGTCATGCCCCTTCCCTTGAGATAAATCTGCAAATATCTCGGAAACGAAGCGAGCTATGGCAAAATGTTAAGAGACCTTTTTTGTAGAGAATTAAGTTTCCTACTTTTTATGTTCTATGATATTTTTTGATCAGATGCGTAGTTCTCGAGATATATCAAGATATTTAAAAGCTCCGAAGCTGCACCAACATAATAGAGGTACAGAAACACCGTGGCCCCTTTCTTTGAGATAACTCTGCACTATTGCGAGCTGCAAATGCCACTTCCAGCTTAGCTGTGGCGAAGAAGGACAACAAGAAGAAGAAATATCTGGAAATATGTCCGTCAGGCCCCTTCCCTTGAGATAAATCTGCAAATATCTCGGAAACGAAGCGAGCTATGGCAAAATGTTAAGAGACCTTTTTGGTAGAGAATGAAGTTTGCTACTTTTTATGTTCTATGATATTTTTTGATCAGATGCGTAGTTCTCGAGATATATCAAGATATTTAAAAGTTCCGAAGCCGCACCAACATAATAGAGATACAGAAACACCGTGGCCCCTTTCTTTGAGATAACTCTGCACTATTGCGGGCTGCAAATGCCACTTCCAGCTTAGCTGTGTAGAAGAAGAACAACAAGAAGAAGAAATATCTCGAAATATGTCCGTCAGGCCCCTTCCCTTGAGATAAATCTGCAAATATCTCGGAAACGAAGCGAGCTATTGCAAAACGTTAAGAGACCTTTTTTGTAGAGAATTAAGTTTCCTACTTTTTATGCTCTATGATATTTTTTGATCGGATGCGTAGTTCTCGAGATATATCAAGATATTTAAAAAATCCGAAGCCGCACCAACATAATAGAGATACAGAAACACCGTGGCCCCTTTCTTTGAGATAACTCTGCACTATTGCGAGCTGCAAATGCCACTTCCAGCTTAGCTGTGCAGAAGAAGAACAACAAAAAGAAGAAATATCTCGAAATATGTCCGTCAGGCCCCTTCCCTTGAGATAAATCTGCAAATATCTCGGAAACGAAGCGAGCTATGGCAAAATGTTAAGAGACCTTTTTTGTAGAGAATTAAGTTTCCTACTTTTTATGTTCTATGATATTTTTTGATCGGATGCGTAGTTCTCGAGATATATCAAGATATTTAAAAGTTCCGAAGCCGCACCAACATAATAGAGATACAGAAACACCGTGGCCCCTTTCTTTGAGATAACTCTGCACTATTGCGAGCTGCAAATGCCACTTCCAGCTTAGCTGTGCAGAAGAAGAACAACAAGAAGAAGAAATATCTGGAAATATGTCCGTCAGGCCCCTTCCCTTGAGATAAATCTGCAAATATCTCGGAAACGAAGCGAGCTACGGCAAAATGTTAAGAGACCTTTTTTGTAGAAAATTAGGTTTCCTACTTTTTATGTTCTATGATATTTTTTGATCAGATGCGTAGTTCTCGAGATATATCAAGATATTTGAAAGTTCCGAAGCCGCACCAACATAATAGAGATACAGAAACACCGTGGCCCCTTTCTTTGAGATAACTCTGCACTACTGCGAGCTGCAAATGCCACTTCCAGCTTAGCTGTGCAGAAGAAGAACAACAAGAAGAAGAAATATCTGGAAATATGTCCGTCAGGCCCCTTCCCTTGAGATAAATCTGCAAATATCTCGGAAACGAAGCGAGCTACGGCAAAATGTTAAGAGACCTTTTTTGTAGAGAATTAAGTTTCCTACTTTTTATGTTCTATGATATTATTTGATCAGATGCGTAGTTCTCGAGATATATCAAGATATTTAAAAGTTCCGAAGCCGCACCAACATAATAGAGATACAGAAACACCGTGGCCCCTTTCTTTCAGATAACTCTGCACTATTGCGAGCTGGAAATGCCACTTCCAGTTTAGCTGTGCAGAAGAAGAACAACAAGAAGAAGAAATATTTCGAAATATGTCCGTCAGGCCCCTTCCCTTGAGATAAATCTGCAAATATCTCGGAAACGAAGCGAGCTATGGCAAAATGTTAAGAGACCTTTTTTGTAGAGAATTAAGTTTCCTACTTTTTATGTTCTATGATATTTTTTGAGCAGATGCGTAGTTCTCGAGATGTATCAAGATATTTAAAAGCTCCGAAGCTGCACCAACATAATAGAGGTACAGAAACACCGTGGCCCCTTTCTTTGAGATAACTCTGCACTATTGCGAGCTGCAAATGCCACTTCCAGCTTAGCTGTGGCGAAGAAGAACAACAAGAGGAAGAAATATCTCGAAATATGTCCGTCAGGACCCTTCCCTTGAGATAAATCTGCAAATATCTCGGAAACGAAGCGAGCTATTGCAAAACGTTAAGAGACCTTTTTTGTAGAGAATTAAGTTTCCTACTTTTTATGCTGTATGATATTTTTTGATCGGATGCGTAGTTCTCGAGATATATCAAGATATTTAAAAAATCCGAAGCCGCACCAACATAATAGAGATACAGAAACACCGTGGCCCCTTTCTTTGAGATAACTCTGCACCATTGCGAGCTGCAAATGCCACTTCCAGCTTAGCTGTGCAGAAGAAGACCAACAAGAAGAAGAAATATCTCGAAATATGTCCGTCAGGCCCCTTCCCTTGAGATAAATCTGCAAATATCTCGGAAACGAAGCGAGCTATGGCAAAATGTTAAGAGACCTTATTTGTAGAGAATTAAGTTTCCTACTTTTTATGTTCTATGATATTATTTGATCAGATGCGTAGTTCTCGAGATATATCAAGATATTTAAAAGTTCCGAAGCCGCACCAACATAATAGAGATACAGAAACACCGTGGCCCCTTTCTTTCAGATAACTCTGCACTATTGCGAGCTGGAAATGCCACTTCCAGTTCAGCTGTGCAGAAGAAGAACAACAAGAAGAAGAAATATCCCGAAATATGTCCGTCAGGCCCCTTCCCTTGAGATAAATCTGCATATATCTCGGAAACGAAGCGAGCTATGGCAAAATGTTAAGAGACCTTTTTGGTAGAGAATGAAGTTTCCTACTTTTTATGTTCTATGATATTTTTTGATCAGATGCGTAGTTCTCGAGATATATCAAGATATTTAAAAGTTCCGAAGCCGCACCAACATAATAGAGATACAGAAACACCGTGGCCCCTTTCTTTGAGATAACTCTGCACTATTGCGAGCTGCAAATGCCACTTCCAGCTTAGCTGTGCAGAAGAAGAACAACAAGAAGAAGAAATATCTCGAAATATGTCCGTCAGGCCCCTTCCCTTGAGATAAATCTGCAAATATCTCGGAAACGAAGCGAGCTATGGCAAAATGTTAAGAGACCTTTTTTGTAGAGAATTAAGTTTCCTACTTTTTATGTTCTATGATATTTTTTGATCAGATGCGTAGTTCTCGAGATATATCAAGATATTTAAAAGCTCCGAAGCTGCACCAACATAATAGAGGTACAGAAACACCGTGGCCCCTTTCTTTGAGATAACTCTGCACTATTGCGAGCTGCAAATGCCACTTCCAGCTTAGCTGTGGCGAAGAAGGACAACAAGAAGAAGAAATATCTGGAAATATGTCCGTCAGGCCCCTTCCCTTGAGATAAATCTGCAAATATCTCGGAAACGAAGCGAGCTACGGCAAAATGTTCAGAGACCTTTTTTGTAGAAAATTAGGATTCCTACTTTTTATGTTCTATGATATTTTTTGAACAGATGCGTAGTTCTCGAGATATATCAAGATATTTAAAAGTTCCGAAGCCGCACCAACATAATAGAGATACAGAAACACCGTGGCCCCTTTCTTTGAGATAACTCTGCACTATTGCGCGCTGCAAATGCCACTTCCAGCTTAGCTGTGCAGAAGAAGAACAACAAGAAGAAGAAATATCTCGAAATATGTCCGTCAGGCCCCTTCCCTTGAGATAAATCTGCAAATATCTCGGAAACGAAGCGAGCTATGGCAAAATGTTAAGAGACCTTTTTTGTAGAGAATTAAGTTTCCTACTTTTTATGTTCTATAATATTTTTTGATCAGATGCGTAGTTCTCGAGATATATCAAGATATTTAAAAGCTCCGAAGCTGCACCAACATAATAGAGGTACAGAAACACCGTGGCCGCATTCTTTGAGATAACTCTGCACTATTGCGAGCTGCAAATGCCACTTCCAGCTTAGCTGTGGCGAAGAAGAACAACAAGAGGAAGAAATATCTCGAAATATGTCCGTCAGGACCCTTCCCTTGAGATAAATCTGCAAATATCTCGGAAACGAAGCGAGCTATTGCAAAACGTTAAGAGACCTTTTTTGTAGAGAATTAAGTTTCCTACTTTTTATGCTCTATGATATTTTTTGATCGGATGCGTAGTTCTCGAGATATATCAAGATATTTAAAAAATCCGAAGCCGCACCAACATAATAGAGATACAGAAACACCGTGGCCCCTTTCTTTGAGATAACTCTGCACTATTGCGAGCTGCAAATGCCACTTCCAGCTTAGCTGTGCAGAAGAAGAACAACAAAAAGAAGAAATATCTCGAAATATGTCCGTCAGGCCCCTTCCCTTGAGATAAATCTGCAAATATCTCGGAAACGAAGCGAGCTATGGCAAAATGTTAAGAGACCTTTTTTGTAGAGAATTAAGTTTCCTACTTTTTATGTTCTATGATATTTTTTGATCGGATGCGTAGTTCTCGAGATATATCAAGATATTTAAAAGTTCCGAAGCCGCACCAACATAATAGAGATACAGAAACACCGTGGCCCCTTTCTTTGAGATAACTCTGCACTAATGCGAGCTGCAAATGCCACTTCCAGCTTAGCTGTGCAGAAGAAGAACAACAAGAAGAAGAAATATCTGGAAATATGTCCGTCAGGCCCCTTCCCTTGAGATAAATCTGCAAATATCTCGGAAACGAAGCGAGCTACGGCAAAATGTTAAGAGACCTTTTTTGTAGAGAATTATATTTCCCACAATTTAGGTTCTATGATATTTTTTGATCAGAAGCGTAGTTTTCGAGATATATCAAGATATTTAAAAGATCCGAAGCCGCACCAACATAATAGAGATACAGAAACACCGTGGCCCCTTTCTTTGAGATAACTCTGCACCATTGCGAGCTGCAAATGCCACTTCCAGCTTAGCTGTGCAGAAGAAGACCAAAAAGAAGAAGAAATATCTCGAAATATGTCCGTCAGGCCCCTTCCCTTGAGATAAATCTGCAAATATCTCGGAAACGAAGCGAGCTATGGCAAAATGTTAAGAGACCTTATTTGTAGAGAATTAAGTTTCCTACTTTTTATGTTCTATGATATTATTTGATCAGATGCGCAGTTCTCGAGATATATCAAGATATTTAAAAGTACCGAAGCCGCACCAACATAATAGAGATACAGAAACACCGTGGCCCCTTTCTTTCAGATAACTCTGCACTATTGCGAGCTGGAAATGCCACTTCCAGTTTAGCTGTGCAGAAGAAGAACAACAAGAAGAAGAAATATTTCGAAATATGTCCGTCAGGCCCCTTCCCTTGAGATAAATCTGCAAATATCTCGGAAACGAAGCGAGCTATGGCAAAATGTTAAGAGACCTTTTTTGTAGAGAATTAAGTTTCCTACTTTTTATGTTCTATGATATTTTTTGATCAGATGCGTAGTTCTCGAGATATATCAAGATATTTAAAAGCTCCGAAGCTGCACCAACATAATAGAGGTACAGAAACACCGTGGCCCCTTTCTTTGAGATAACTCTGCACTATTGCGAGCTGCAAATGCCACTTCCAGCTTAGCTGTGGCGAAGAAGAACAACAAGAGGAAGAAATATCTCGAAATATGTCCGTCAGGACCCTTCCCTTGAGATAAATCTGCAAATATCTCGGAAACGAAGCGAGCTATTGCAAAATGTTAAGAGACCTTTTTTGTAGAGAATTAAGTTTCCTACTTTTTATGCTCTATGATATTTTTTGATCGGATGCGTAGTTCTCGAGATATATCAAGATATTTAAAAGTTCCGAAGCCGCACCAACATAATAGAGATACAGAAACACCGTGGCCCCTTTCTTTGAGATAACTCTGCACTAATGCGAGCTGCAAATGCCACTTCCAGCTTAGCTGTGCAGAAGAAGAACAACAAGAAGAAGAAATATCTGGAAATATGTCCGTCAGGCCCCTTCCCTTGAGATAAATCTGCAAATATCTCGGAAACGAAGCGAGCTACGGCAAAATGTTAAGAGACCTTTTTTGTAGAGAATTATATTTCCCACAATTTAGGTTCTATGATATTTTTTGATCAGAAGCGTAGTTTTCGAGATATATCGAGATATTTAAAAGATCCGAAGCCGCACCAACATAATAGAGATACAGAAACACCGTGGCCCCTTTCTTTGAGATAACTCTGCACCATTGCGAGCTGCAAATGCCACTTCCAGCTTAGCTGTGCAGAAGAAGACCAAAAAGAAGAAGAAATATCTCGAAATATGTCCGTCAGGCCCCTTCCCTTGAGATAAATCTGCAAATATCTCGGAAACGAAGCGAGCTATGGCAAAATGTTAAGAGACCTTATTTGTAGAGAATTAAGTTTCCTACTTTTTATGTTCTATGATATTATTTGATCAGATGCGTAGTTCTCGAGAGATATCAAGATATTTAAAAGTTCCGAAGCCGCACCAACATAATAGAGATACAGAAACACCGTGGCCCCTTTCTTTCAGATAACTCTGCACTATTGCGAGCTGGAAATGCCACTTCCAGTTTAGCTGTGCAGAAGAAGAACAACAAGAAGAAGAAATATTTCGAAATATGTCCGTCAGGCCCCATCCCTTGAGATAAATCTGCAAATATCTCGGAAACGAAGCGAGCTACGGCAAAATGTTAAGAGACCTTTTTTGTAGAAAATTAGGTTTCCTACTTTTTATGTTCTATGATATTTTTTGATCAGATGCGTAGTTCTCGAGATATATCAAGATATTTGAAAGTTCCGAAGCCGCACCAACATAATAGAGATACAGAAACACCGTGGCCCCTTTCTTTGAGATAACTCTGCACTATTGCGAGCGGCAAATGCCACTTCCAGCTTAGCTGTGCAGAAGAAGAACAACAAGAAGAAGAAATATCTGGAAATATGTCCGTCAGGCCCCTTCCCTTGAGATAAATCTGCAAATATCTCGGAAACGAAGCGAGCTATGGCAAAATGTTAAGAGACCTTTTTTGTAGAGAATTAAGTTTCCTACTTTTTATGTTCTATGATATTTTTTGATCAGATGCGTAGTTCTCGAGATATATCAAGATATTTAAAAGCTCCGAAGCTGCACCAACATAATAGAGGTACAGAAACACCGTGGCCCCTTTCTTTGAGATAACTCTGCACTATTGCGAGCTGCAAATGCCACTTCCAGCTTAGCTGTGGCGAAGAAGAACAACAAGAGGAAGAAATATCTCGAAATATGTCCGTCAGGACCCTTCCCTTGAGATAAATCTGCAAATATCTCGGAAACGAAGCGAGCTATTGCAAAATGTTAAGAGACCTTTTTTGTAGAGAATTAAGTTTCCTACTTTTTATGCTCTATGATATTTTTTGATCGGATGCGTAGTTCTCGAGATATATCAAGATATTTAAAAAATCCGAAGCCGCACCAACATAATAGAGATACAGAAACACCGTGGCCCCTTTCTTTGAGATAACTCTGCACTACTGCGAGCTGCAAATGCCACTTCCAGCTTAGCTGTGCAGAAGAAGAACAACAAGAAGAAGAAATATCTGGAAATATGTCCGTCAGGCCCCTTCCCTTGAGATAAATCTGCAAATATCTCGGAAACGAAGCGAGCTACGGCAAAATGTTAAGAGACCTTTTTTGTAGAGAATTATATTTCCCACAATTTAGGTTCTATGATATTATTTGATCAGATGCGTAGTTCTCGAGATATATCAAGATATTTAAAAGTTCCGAAGCCGCACCAACATAATAGAGATACAGAAACACCGTGGCCCCTTTCTTTCAGATAACTCTGCACTATTGCGAGCTGGAAATGCCACTTCCAGTTTAGCTGTGCAGAAGAAGAACAACAAGAAGAAGAAATATTTCGAAATATGTCCGTCAGGCCCCTTCCCTTGAGATAAATCTGCAAATATCTCGGAAACGAAGCGAGCTACGGCAAAATGTTAAGAGACCTTTTTTGTAGAAAATTAGGTTTCCTACTTTTTATGTTCTATGATATTTTTTGATCAGATGCGTAGTTCTCGAGATATATCAAGATATTTGAAAGTTCCGAAGCCGCACCAACATAATAGAGATACAGAAACACCGTGGCCCCTTTCTTTGAGATAACTCTGCACTATTGCGAGCGGCAAATGCCACTTCCAGCTTAGCTGTGCAGAAGAAGAACAACAAGAAGAAGAAATATCTGGAAATATGTCCGTCAGGCCCCTTCCCTTGAGATAAATCTGCAAATATCTCGGAAACGAAGCGAGCTATGGCAAAATGTTAAGAGACCTTTTTTGTAGAGAATTAAGTTTCCTACTTTTTATGTTCTATGATATTTTTTGATCAGATGCGTAGTTCTCGAGATATATCAAGATATTTAAAAGCTCCGAAGCTGCACCAACATAATAGAGGTACAGAAACACCGTGGCCCCTTTCTTTGAGATAACTCTGCACTATTGCGAGCTGCAAATGCCACTTCCAGCTTAGCTGTGGCGAAGAAGAACAACAAGAGGAAGAAATATCTCGAAATATGTCCGTCAGGACCCTTCCCTTGAGATAAATCTGCAAATATCTCGGAAACGAAGCGAGCTATTGCAAAATGTTAAGAGACCTTTTTTGTAGAGAATTAAGTTTCCTACTTTTTATGCTCTATGATATTTTTTGATCGGATGCGTAGTTCTCGAGATATATCAAGATATTTAAAAAATCCGAAGCCGCACCAACATAATAGAGATACAGAAACACCGTGGCCCCTTTCTTTGAGATAACTCTGCACTACTGCGAGCTGCAAATGCCACTTCCAGCTTAGCTGTGCAGAAGAAGAACAACAAGAAGAAGAAATATCTGGAAATATGTCCGTCAGGCCCCTTCCCTTGAGATAAATCTGCAAATATCTCGGAAACGAAGCGAGCTACGGCAAAATGTTAAGAGACCTTTTTTGTAGAGAATTATATTTCCCACAATTTAGGTTCTATGATATTTTTTGATCAGAAGCGTAGTTTTCGAGATATATCGAGATATTTAAAAGATCCGAAGCCGCACCAACATAATAGAGATACAGAAACACCGTGGCCCCTTTCTTTGAGATAACTCTGCACCATTGCGAGCTGCAAATGCCACTTCCAGCTTAGCTGTGCAGAAGAAGACCAACAAGAAGAAGAAATATCTCGAAATATGTCCGTCAGGCCCCTTCCCTTGAGATAAATCTGCAAATATCTCGGAAACGAAGCGAGCTATGGCAAAATGTTAAGAGACCTTATTTGTAGAGAATTAAGTTTCCTACTTTTTATGTTCTATGATATTATTTGATCAGATGCGTAGTTCTCGAGATATATCAAGATATTTAAAAGTTCCGAAGCCGCACCAACATAATAGAGATACAGAAACACCGTGGCCCCTTTCTTTGAGATAACTCTGCACTATTGCGAGCTGCAAATGCCACTTCCAGCTTAGCTGTGCAGAAGAAGAACAACAAGAAGAAGAAATATCTCGAAATATGTCCGTCAGGCCCCTTCCCTTGAGATAAATCTGCAAATATCTCGGAAACGAAGCGAGCTATGGCAAAATGTTAAGAGACCTTTTTTGTAGAGAATTAAGTTTCCTACTTTTTATGTTTTATGATATTTTTTGATCAGATGCGTAGTTCTCGAGATATATCAAGATATCTAAAAGTTCCGAAGCCGCACCAACATAATAGAGATACAGAAACACCGTGGCCCCTTTCTTCGAGATAACTCTGCACTATTGCGAGCTGCAAATGCCACTTCCAGCTTAGCTGTGCAGAAGAAGAACAACAAGAAGAAGAAATATCTCGAAAAATGTCCGTCAGGCCCCTTCCCTTGAGATAAATCTGCAAATATCTCGGAAACGAAGCGAGCTATGGCAAAATGTTAAGAGACCTTATTTGTAGAGAATTAAGTTTCCTACTTTTTATGTTCTATGATATTTTTTGATCAGATGCGTAGTTCTCGAGATATATCAAGATATTTAAAAGTTCCGAAGCCGCACCAACATAATAGAGATACAGAAACACCGTGGCCCCTTTCTTTGAGATAACTCTGCGCTATTGCGAGCTGGAAATGCCACTTCCAGTTTAGCTGTGCAGAAGAAGAACAACAAGAAGAGGAAATATCTGGAAATATGTCCGTCAGGCCCCTTCCCTTGAGATAAATCTGCAAATATCTCGGAAACGAAGCGAGCTACGGCAAAATGTTAAGAGACCTTTTTTGTAGAGAATTATATTTCCCACAATTTAGGTTCTATGATGTTTTTTGATCAGAAGCGTAGTTTTCGAGATATATCGAGATATTTAAAAGATCCGAAGCCGCACCAACATAATAGAGATACAGAAACACCGTGGCCCCTTTCTTTGAGATAACTCTGCACCATTGCGAGCTGCAAATGCCACTTCCAGCTTAGCTGTGCAGAAGAAGACCAACAAGAAGAAGAAATATCTCGAAATATGTCCGTCAGGCCCCTTCCCTTGAGATAAATCTGCAAATATCTCGGAAACGAAGCGAGCTATGGCAAAATGTTAAGAGAGCTTATTTGTAGAGAATTAAGTTTCCTACTTTTTATGTTCTATGATATTATTTGATCAGATGCGTAGTTCTCGAGATATATCAAGATATTTAAAAGTTCCGAAGCCGCACCAACATAATAGAGATACAGAAACACCGTGGCCCCTTTCTTTGAGATAACTCTGCACTATTGCGAGCTGCAAGTGCCACTTCCAGCTTAGCTGTGCAGAAGAAGAACAACAAGAAGAAGAAATATCCCGAAATATGTCCGTCAGGCCCCTTCCCTTGAGATAAATCTGCATATATCTCGGAAACGAAGCGAGCTATGGCAAAATGTTAAGAGACCTTTTTGGTAGAGAATGAAGTTTCCTACTTTTTATGTTCTATGATATTTTTTGATCAGATGCGTAGTTCTCGAGATATATCAAGATATTTGAAAGTTCCGAAGCCGCACCAACATAATAGAGATACAGAAACACCGTGGCCCCTTTCTTTGAGATAACTCTGCACTATTGCGAGCGGCAAATGCCACTTCCAGCTTAGCTGTGCAGAAGAAGAACAACAAGAAGAAGAAATATCTGGAAATATGTCCGTCAGGCCCCTTCCCTTGAGATAAATCTGCAAATATCTCGGAAACGAAGCGAGCTATGGCAAAATGTTAAGAGACCTTTTTTGTAGAGAATTAAGTTTCCTACTTTTTATGTTCTATGATATTTTTTGATCAGATGCGTAGTTCTCGAGATATATCAAGATATTTAAAAGCTCCGAAGCTGCACCAACATAATAGAGGTACAGAAACACCGTGGCCCCTTTCTTTGAGATAACTCTGCACTATTGCGAGCTGCAAATGCCACTTCCAGCTTAGCTGTGGCGAAGAAGAACAACAAGAGGAAGAAATATCTCGAAATATGTCCGTCAGGACCCTTCCCTTGAGATAAATCTGCAAATATCTCGGAAACGAAGCGAGCTATTGCAAAATGTTAAGAGACCTTTTTTGTAGAGAATTAAGTTTCCTACTTTTTATGCTCTATGATATTTTTTGATCGGATGCGTAGTTCTCGAGATATATCAAGATATTTAAAAAATCCGAAGCCGCACCAACATAATAGAGATACAGAAACACCGTGGCCCCTTTCTTTGAGATAACTCTGCACTACTGCGAGCTGCAAATGCCACTTCCAGCTTAGCTGTGCAGAAGAAGAACAACAAGAAGAAGAAATATCTGGAAATATGTCCGTCAGGCCCCTTCCCTTGAGATAAATCTGCAAATATCTCGGAAACGAAGCGAGCTACGGCAAAATGTTAAGAGACCTTTTTTGTAGAGAATTATATTTCCCACAATTTAGGTTCTATGATATTTTTTGATCAGAAGCGTAGTTTTCGAGATATATCGAGATATTTAAAAGATCCGAAGCCGCACCAACATAATAGAGATACAGAAACACCGTGGCCCCTTTCTTTGAGATAACTCTGCACCATTGCGAGCTGCAAATGCCACTTCCAGCTTAGCTGTGCAGAAGAAGACCAACAAGAAGAAGAAATATCTCGAAATATGTCCGTCAGGCCCCTTCCCTTGAGATAAATCTGCAAATATCTCGGAAACGAAGCGAGCTATGGCAAAATGTTAAGAGACCTTATTTGTAGAGAATTAAGTTTCCTACTTTTTATGTTCTATGATATTATTTGATCAGATGCGTAGTTCTCGAGATATATCAAGATATTTAAAAGTTCCGAAGCCGCACCAACATAATAGAGATACAGAAACACCGTGGCCCCTTTCTTTGAGATAACTCTGCACTATTGCGAGCTGCAAATGCCACTTCCAGCTTAGCTGTGCAGAAGAAGAACAACAAGAAGAAGAAATATCTCGAAATATGTCCGTCAGGCCCCTTCCCTTGAGATAAATCTGCAAATATCTCGGAAACGAAGCGAGCTATGGCAAAATGTTAAGAGACCTTTTTTGTAGAGAATTAAGTTTCCTACTTTTTATGTTTTATGATATTTTTTGATCAGATGCGTAGTTCTCGAGATATATCAAGATATCTAAAAGTTCCGAAGCCGCACCAACATAATAGAGATACAGAAACACCGTGGCCCCTTTCTTCGAGATAACTCTGCACTATTGCGAGCTGCAAATGCCACTTCCAGCTTAGCTGTGCAGAAGAAGAACAACAAGAAGAAGAAATATCTCGAAAAATGTCCGTCAGGCCCCTTCCCTTGAGATAAATCTGCAAATATCTCGGAAACGAAGCGAGCTATGGCAAAATGTTAAGAGACCTTATTTGTAGAGAATTAAGTTTCCTACTTTTTATGTTCTATGATATTTTTTGATCAGATGCGTAGTTCTCGAGATATATCAAGATATTTAAAAGTTCCGAAGCCGCACCAACATAATAGAGATACAGAAACACCGTGGCCCCTTTCTTTGAGATAACTCTGCGCTATTGCGAGCTGGAAATGCCACTTCCAGTTTAGCTGTGCAGAAGAAGAACAACAAGAAGAGGAAATATCTGGAAATATGTCCGTCAGGCCCCTTCCCTTGAGATAAATCTGCAAATATCTCGGAAACGAAGCGAGCTACGGCAAAATGTTAAGAGACCTTTTTTGTAGAGAATTATATTTCCCACAATTTAGGTTCTATGATGTTTTTTGATCAGAAGCGTAGTTTTCGAGATATATCGAGATATTTAAAAGATCCGAAGCCGCACCAACATAATAGAGATACAGAAACACCGTGGCCCCTTTCTTTGAGATAACTCTGCACCATTGCGAGCTGCAAATGCCACTTCCAGCTTAGCTGTGCAGAAGAAGACCAACAAGAAGAAGAAATATCTCGAAATATGTCCGTCAGGCCCCTTCCCTTGAGATAAATCTGCAAATATCTCGGAAACGAAGCGAGCTATGGCAAAATGTTAAGAGAGCTTATTTGTAGAGAATTAAGTTTCCTACTTTTTATGTTCTATGATATTATTTGATCAGATGCGTAGTTCTCGAGATATATCAAGATATTTAAAAGTTCCGAAGCCGCACCAACATAATAGAGATACAGAAACACCGTGGCCCCTTTCTTTGAGATAACTCTGCACTATTGCGAGCTGCAAGTGCCACTTCCAGCTTAGCTGTGCAGAAGAAGAACAACAAGAAGAAGAAATGTCTCGAAATATGTCCGTCAGACCCCTTCCCTTGAGATAAATCTGCAAATATCTCGGAAACGAAGCGAGCTATGGCAAAATGTTAAGAGACCTTATTTGTAGAGAATTAAGTTTCCTACTTTTTATGTTCTATGATATTTTTTGATCAGATGCGTAGTTCTCGAGATATATCAAGATATTTAAAAGTTCCGCAGCCGCACCAACATAATAGAGATACAGAAACACCGTGGCCCCTTTCTTTGAGATAACTCTGCACTATTGCGAGCTGTAAATGCCACGTCCAGCTTAGCTGTGCAGAAGAAGAACAACAAGAAGAAGAAATATCTCGAAATATGTCCGTCAGGCCCCTTCCCTCGAGAAAAATCTGCAAATATCTCGGAAACGAAGCGAGCTATGGCAAAATGTTAAGAGACCTTTTTTGTAGAGAATTAAGTTTCCTACTTTTTATGTTCTATGATATTTTTTGATCGGATGCGTAGTTCTCGAGATATATCAAGATATTTTAAAGTTCCGAAGCCGCACCAACATAATAGAGATACAGAAACACCGTGGCCCCTTTCTTTGAGATAACTCTGCGCTATTGCGAGCTGGAAATGCCACTTCCAGTTTAGCTGTGCAGAAGAAGAACAACAAGAAGAGGAAATATCTGGAAATATGTCCGTCAGGCCCCTTCCCTTGAGATAAATCTGCAAATATCTCGGAAACGAAGCGAGCTACGGCAAAATGTTAAGAGACCTTTTTTGTAGAGAATTATATTTCCCACAATTTAGGTTCTATGATGTTTTTTGATCAGAAGCGTAGTTTTCGAGATATATCGAGATATTTAAAAGATCCGAAGCCGCACCAACATAATAGAGATACAGAAACACCGTGGCCCCTTTCTTTGAGATAACTCTGCACCATTGCGAGCTGCAAATGCCACTTCCAGCTTAGCTGTGCAGAAGAAGACCAACAAGAAGAAGAAATATCTCGAAATATGTCCGTCAGGCCCCTTCCCTTGAGATAAATCTGCAAATATCTCGGAAACGAAGCGAGCTATGGCAAAATGTTAAGAGAGCTTATTTGTAGAGAATTAAGTTTCCTACTTTTTATGTTCTATGATATTATTTGATCAGATGCGTAGTTCTCGAGATATATCAAGATATTTAAAAGTTCCGAAGCCGCACCAACATAATAGAGATACAGAAACACCGTGGCCCCTTTCTTTGAGATAACTCTGCACTATTGCGAGCTGCAAGTGCCACTTCCAGCTTAGCTGTGCAGAAGAAGAACAACAAGAAGAAGAAATGTCTCGAAATATGTCCGTCAGACCCCTTCCCTTGAGATAAATCTGCAAATATCTCGGAAACGAAGCGAGCTATGGCAAAATGTTAAGAGACCTTATTTGTAGAGAATTAAGTTTCCTACTTTTTATGTTCTATGATATTTTTTGATCAGATGCGTAGTTCTCGAGATATATCAAGATATTTAAAAGTTCCGCAGCCGCACCAACATAATAGAGATACAGAAACACCGTGGCCCCTTTCTTTGAGATAACTCTGCACTATTGCGAGCTGTAAATGCCACGTCCAGCTTAGCTGTGCAGAAGAAGAACAACAAGAAGAAGAAATATCTCGAAATATGTCCGTCAGGCCCCTTTCCTCGAGAAAAATCTGCAAATATCTCGGAAACGAAGCGAGCTATGGCAAAATGTTAAGAGACCTTTTTTGTAGAGAATTAAGTTTCCTACTTTTTATGTTCTATGATATTTTTTGATCGGATGCGTAGTTCTCGAGATATATCAAGATATTTTAAAGTTCCGAAGCCGCACCAACATAATAGAGATACAGAAACACCGTGGCCCCTTTCTTTGAGATAACTCTGCACTACTGCGAGCTGGAAATGCCACTTCCAGTTTAGCTGTGCAGAAGAAGAACAACAAGAAGAAGAAATATCTCGAAATATGTCCGTCAGGCCCCTTCCTTTGAGATAAATCTGCAAATATCTCGGAAACGAAGCGAGCTATGGCAAAATGTTAAGAGACCTTATTTGTAGAGAATTAAGTTTCCTACTTTTTATGTTCTATGATATTTTTTGATCAGATGCGTAGTTCTCGAGATATATCAAGATATTTAAAAGTACCGAAGCCGCACCAACATAATAGAGATACAGAAACACCGTGGCCCCTTTCTTTGAGATAACTCTGCACTATTGCGAGCTGTAAATGCCACGTCCAGCTTAGCTGTGCAGAAGAAGAACAACAAGAAGAAGAAATATCTCGAAATATGTCCGTCAGGCCCCTTCCCTCGAGATAAATCTGCAAATATCTCGGAAACGAAGCGAGCTATGGCAAAATGTTAAGAGACCTTTTTCGTAGAGAATTATATTTCCCACAATTTAGGTTCTATGATGTTTTTTGATCAGAAGCGTAGTTTTCGAGATATATCGAGATATTTAAAAGATCCGAAGCCGCACCAACATAATAGAGATACAGAAACACCGTGGCCCCTTTCTTTGAGATAACTCTGCACCATTGCGAGCTGCAAATGCCACTTCCAGCTTAGCTGTGCAGAAGAAGACCAACAAGAAGAAGAAATATCTCGAAATATGTCCGTCAGGCCCCTTCCCTTGAGATAAATCTGCAAATATCTCGGAAACGAAGCGAGCTATGGCAAAATGTTAAGAGAGCTTATTTGTAGAGAATTAAGTTTCCTACTTTTTATGTTCTATGATATTATTTGATCAGATGCGTAGTTCTCGAGATATATCAAGATATTTAAAAGTTCCGAAGCCGCACCAACATAATAGAGATACAGAAACACCGTGGCCCCTTTCTTTCAGATAACTCTGCACTATTGCGAGCTGGAAATGCCACTTCCTGTTTAGCTGTGCAGAAGAAGAACAACAAGAAGAAGAAATATCCCGAAATATGTCCGTCAGGCCCCTTCCCTTGAGATAAATCTGCATATATCTCGGAAACGAAGCGAGCTATGGCAAAATGTTAAGAGACCTTTTTGGTAGAGAATGAAGTTTCCTACTTTTTATGTTCTATGATATTTATTGATCAGATGCGTAGTTCTCGAGATATATCAAGATATTTAAAAGTTCCGAAGCCGCACCAACATAATAGAGATACAGAAACACCGTGGCCCCTTTCTTTGAGATAACTCTGCACTATTGCGAGCTGCAAATGCCACTTCCAGCTTAGCTGTGCAGAAGAAGAACAACAAGAAGAAGAAATATCTCGAAATATGTCCGTCAGGCCCCTTCCCTCGAGATAAATCTGCAAATATCTCGGAAACGAAGCGAGCTATGGCAAAATGTTAAGAGACCTTTTTTGTAGAGAATTAAGTTTCCTACTTTTTATGTTCTATGATTTTTTTTGATCGGATGCGTAGTTCTCGAGATATATCAAGATATTTAAAAGTTCCGAAGCCGCACGAACATAATAGAGATACAGAAACACCGTGGCCCCTTTCTTTGAGATAACTCTGCACTATTGCGAGCTGCAAATGCCACTTCCAGCTTAGCTGTGCAGAAGAAGAACAACAAGAAGAAGAAATATCTCGAAATATGTCCGTCAGACCCCTTCCCTTGAGATAAATCTGCAAATATCTCGGAAACGAAGCGAGCTATGGCAAAATGTTAAGAGACCTTATTTGTAGAGAATTAAGTTTCCTACTTTTTATGTTCTATGATATTTTTTGATCAGATGCGTAGTTCTCGAGATATATCAAGATATTTAAAAGTTCCGAAGCCGCACCAACATAATAGAGATACAGAAACACCGTGGCCCCTTTCTTTGAGATAACTCTGCACTATTGCGAGCTGTAAATGCCACGTCCAGCTTAGCTGTGCAGAAGAAGAACAACAAGAAGAAGAAATATCTCGAAATATGTCCGTCAGGCCCCTTCCCTCGAGATAAATCTGCAAATATCTCGGAAACGAAGCGAGCTATGGCAAAATGTTAAGAGACCTTTTTGGTAGAGAATGAAGTTTCCTACTTTTTATGTTCTATGATATTTTTTGATCAGATGCGTAGTTCTCGAGATATATCAAGATATTTTAAAGTTCCGAAGCCGCACCAACATAATAGAGATACAGAAACACCGTGGCCCCTTTCTTTGAGATAACTCTGCACTATTGCGAGCTGCAAATGCCACTTCCAGCTTAGCTGTGCAGAAGAAGAACAACAAGAAGAAGAAATATCTCGAAATATGTCCGTCAGGCCCCTTCCCTTGAGATAAATCTGCAAATATCTCGGAAACGAAGCGAGCTATGGCAAAATGTTAAGAGACCTTATTTGTAGAGAATTAAGTTTCCTACTTTTTATGTTCTATGATATTTTTTGATCAGATGCGTAGTTCTCGAGATATATCAAGATATTTAAAAGTTCCGAAGCCGCACCAACATAATAGAGATACAGAAACACCGTGGCCCCTTTCTTTGAGATAACTCTGCACTATTGCGAGCTGTAAATGCCACGTCCAGCTTAGCTGTGCAGAAGAAGAACAACAAGAAGAAGAAATATCTCGAAATATGTCCGTCAGGCCCCTTCCCTTGAGATAAATCTGCAAATATCTCGGAAACGAAGCGAGCTATGGCAAAATGTTAAGAGACCTTTTTTGTTGAGAATTAAGTTTCCTACTTTTTATGTTCCATGATATTTTTTGATCAGATGCGTAGTTCTCGAGATATATCAAGATATTTAAAAGTTCCGAAGCCGCACCAACATAATAGAGATACAGAAACACCGTGGCCCCTTTCTTTGAGATAACTCTGCACTATTGCGAGCTGCAAATGCCACTTCCAGCTTAGCTGTGCAGAAGAAGAACAACAAGAAGAAGAAATATCTCGAAATATGTCCGTCAGACCCCTTCCCTTGAGATAAATCTGCAAATATCTCGGAAACGAAGCGAGCTATGGCAAAATGTTAAGAGACCTTATTTGTAGAGAATTAAGTTTCCTACTTTTTATGTTCTATGATATTTTTTGATCAGATGCGTAGTTCTCGAGATATATCAAGATATTTAAAAGTTCCGAAGCCGCACCAACATAATAGAGATACAGAAACACCGTGGCCCCTTTCTTTGAGATAACTCTGCACTATTGCGAGCTGTAAATGCCACGTCCAGCTTAGCTGTGCAGAAGAAGAACAACAAGAAGAAGAAATATCTCGAAATATGTCCGTCAGGCCCCTTCCCTCGAGATAAATCTGCAAATATCTCGGAAACGAAGCGAGCTATGGCAAAATGTTAAGAGACCTTTTTTGTAGAGAATTATGTTTCCCACAATTTAGGTTCTATGATATTTTTTGATCAGAAGCGTAGTTTTCGAGATATATCGAGATATTTAAAAGATCCGAAGCCGCACCAACATAATAGAGATACAGAAACACCGAGGCCCCTTTCTTTGAGATAACTCTGCACCATTGCGAGCTGCAAATGCCACTTCCAGCTTAGCTGTGCAGAAGAAGACCAACAAGAAGAAGAAATATCTCGAAATATGTCCGTCAGGCCCCTTCCCTTGAGATAAATCTGCAAATATCTCGGAAACGAAGCGAGCTATGGCAAAATGTTAAGAGACCTTATTTGTAGAGAATTAAGTTTCCTACTTTTTATGTTCTATGATATTATTTGATCAGATGCGTAGTTCTCGAGATATATCAAGATATTTAAAAGTTCCGAAGCCGCACCAACATAATAGAGATACAGAAACACCGTGGCCCCTTTCTTTCAGATAACTCTGCACTATTGCGAGCTGGAAATGCCACTTCCTGTTTAGCTGTGCAGAAGAAGAACAACAAGAAGAAGAAATATCCCGAAATATGTCCGTCAGGCCCCTTCCCTTGAGATAAATCTGCATATATCTCGGAAACGAAGCGAGCTATGGCAAAATGTTAAGAGACCTTTTTGGTAGAGAATGAAGTTTCCTACTTTTTATGTTCTATGATATTTTTTGATAAGATGCGTAGTTCTCGAGATATATCAAGATATTTAAAAGTTCCGAAGCCGCACCAACATAATAGAGATACAGAAACACCGTGGCCCCTTTCTTTGAGATAACTCTGCACTATTGCGAGCTGCAAATGCCACTTCCAGCTTAGCTGTGCAGAAGAAGAACAACAAGAAGAAGAAATATCTCGAAATATGTCCGTCAGGCCCCTTCCCTTGAGATAAATCTGCAAATATCTCGGAAACGAAGCGAGCTATGGCAAAATGTTAAGAGACCTTTTTGGTAGAGAATTAAGTTTCCTACTTTTTATGTTCTATGATATTTTTTGATCGGATGCGTAGTTCTCGAGATATATCAAGATATTTAAAAGTTCCGAAGCCGCACGAACATAATAGAGATACAGAAACACCGTGGCCCCATTCTTTGAGATAACTCTGCACTATTGCGAGCTGCAAGTGCCACTTCCAGCTTAGCTGTGCAGAAGAAGAACAACAAGAAGAAGAAATATCTCGAAATATGTCCGTCAGACCCCTTCCCTTGAGATAAATCTGCAAATATCTCGGAAACGAAGCGAGCTATGGCAAAATGTTAAGAGACCTTATTTGTAGAGAATTAAGTTTCCTACTTTTTATGTTCTATGATATTTTTTGATCAGATGCGTAGTTCTCGAGATATATCAAGATATTTAAAAGTTCCGAAGCCGCACCAACATAATAGAGATAAAGAAACACCGTGGCCCCTTTCTTTGAGATAACTCTGCACTATTGCGAGCTGTAAATGCCACGTCCAGCTTAGCTGTGCAGAAGAAGAACAACAAGAAGAAGAAATATCTCGAAATATGTCCGTCAGGCCCCTTCCCTCGAGATAAATCTGCAAATATCTCGGAAACGAAGCGAGCTATGGCAAAATGTTAAGAGACCTTTTTTGTAGAGAATTAAGTTTCCTACTTTTTGTGTTCTATGATATTTTTTGATCGGATGCGTAGCTCTCGAGATATATCAAGATATTTAAAAGTTCCGAAGCCGCACCAACATAATAGAGATACAGAAACACCGTGGCCCCTTTCTTTGAGATACCTCTGCACTATTGCGAGCTGTAAATGCCACGTCCAGCTTAGCTGTGCAGAAGAAGAACAACAAGAAGAAGAAATATCCCGAAATATGTCCGTGAGGCCCCTTCCCTTGAGATAAATCTGCATATATCTCGGAAACGAAGCGAGCTATGGCAAAATGTTAAGAGACCTTTTTGGTAGAGAATGAAGTTTCCTACTTTTTATGTTCTATGATATTTTTTGATCAGATGCGTAGTTCTCGAGATATATCAAGATATTTAAAAGTTCCGAAGCCGCACCAACATAATAGAGATACAGAAACACCGTGGCCCCTTTCTTTGAGATAACTCTGCACTATTGCGAGCTGCAAATGCCACTTCCAGCTTAGCTGTGCAGAAGAAGAACAACAAGAAGAAGAAATATCTCGAAATATGTCCGTCAGGCCCCTTCCGTTGAGATAAATCTGCAAATATCTCGGAAACGAAGCGAGCTATAGCAAAATGTTAAGAGACCTTTTTTGTAGAGAATTGAGTTTCCTACTTTTTATGTTCTATGATATTTTTTGATCAGATGCGTAGTTCTCGAGATATATCAAGATATTTAAAAGTTCCGAAGCCGCACCAACATAATAGAGATAAAGAAACACCGTGGCCCCTTTCTTTGAGATAACTCTGCACTATTGCGAGCTGTAAATGCCACTTCCAGCTTAGCTGTGCAGAAGAAGAACAACAAGAAGAAGAAATATCTCGAAATATGTCCGTCAGGCCCCTTCCCTTGAGATAAATCTGCAAATATCTCGGAAACGAAGCGAGCTATGGCAAAATGTTAAGAGACCTTTTTTGTAGAGAATTAAGTTTCCTACTTTTTATGTTCTATGATATTTTTTGATCAGATGCGTAGTTCTCGAGATATATCAAGATATTTATAAGTTCCGAAGCCGCACCAACATAATAGAGATACAGAAACACCGTGGCCCCTTTCTTTGAGATAACTCTGCACTATTGCGAGCTGCAAATGCCACTTCCAGCTTAGCTGTGCAGAGGAAGAACAACAAGAAGAAGAAATATCTCGAAATATGTCCGTCAGGCCAGTTCCTTTGAGCTGAATCTGCAAATATCTCGGAAACGAAGCGAGCTATGGCAAAATGTTAAGAGACGTTTTTTGTAGAGAATTATGTTTCCTACAATTTATGTTCTATGATATTTTTTGATCAGAAGAGTAGTTTTCGAGATATATCGAGATATTTAAAAGTTCCGAAGCCGCACCAACATAATAGGGATACAGAAACACCGTGGCCCCTTTCTTTGAGATAACTCTGCACTAGTGCGACCCGCAAATGCCACTTCCAGCTTAGCTGTGCAGAAGAAGAACAACAAGAAGAAGAAATATCTCGAAATATGTCCGTCAGGCCCCTTCCCTTGAGATAAATCTGCAAATATCTCGGAAACGAAGCGAGCTATGGCAAAATGTAAAGAGACCTTTTTTGTAGAGAATTAAGTTTCCTACTTTGTATGTTCTATGATATTTTTTGATCAGACGCGTAGTTCTCGAGATATATCAAGATATTTAAAAGTTCCGAAGCCGCACCAACATAATAGAGATACAGAAACACCGTGGCCCCTTTCTTTGAGATAACCCTGCACTATTGCGAGCTGCAAATGCCACTTCCAGCTTAGCTGTGCAGAAGAAGAACAACAAGAAGAAGGAATATCTCGAAATATGTCCGTCAGGCCAGTTCCTTTGAGGTGAATCTGCAAATATCTCGGAGACGAAGCGAGCTATGGCAAAATGTTAAGAGACGTTTTTTGTAGAGAATTATGTTTCCTACAATTTATGTTCTATGATATTTTTTGATCAGAAGCGTAGTTTTCGAGATATATCGAGATATTTAAAAGTCCCGAAGCCGCACCAACATAATAGAGATACAGAAACACTGTGGCCCCTTTCTTTGAGATAACTCTGCACTAGTGCGAGCCGCAAATGCCACTTCCAGCTTAGCTGTGCAGAACAAGAACAACAAGAAGAAGAAATATCTCGAAATATGTCCGTCAGGCACCTTCCCTTGAGATAAATCTGCAAATATCTCGGAAACGAAGCGAGCTGTTGCAAAATGTTAAGAGACCTTTTTTGTAGAGAATTGAGTTTCCAACTTTTTATGTTCTATGATATTTTTTGATCAGATGCGTAGTTCTCGAGATATATCAAGATATTTAAAAGTTCCGAAGCCGCACCAACATAATAGAGATACAGAAACACCGTGGCCCCTTTCTTTGAGATAACTCTGCACTATTGCGAGCTGTAAATGCCACTTCCAGCTTAGCTGTGCAGAAGAAGAACAACAAGAAGAAGAAATATCTCGAAATATGTCCGTCAGGCCCCTTCCCTTGAGATAAATCTGCAAATATCTCGGAAACGAAGCGAGCTATGGCAAAATGTTAAGAGACCTTTTTTGTAGAGAATTAAGTTTCCTACTTTTTATGTTCTATGATATTTTTCGATCAGATGCGTAGTTCTCGAGATATATCAAGATATTTAAAAGTTCCGAAGCCGCACCAACATAATAGAGATACAGAAACACCGTGGCCCCTTTCTTTGAGATAACTCTGCACTATTGCGAGCTGCAAATGCCACTTCCAGCTTAGCTGTGCAGAAGAAGAACAACAAGAAGAAGAAATATCTCGAAATATGTCCGTCAGGCCCCTTCCCTTGAGATAAATCTGGAAATATCTCGGAAACGAAGCGAGCTATGGCAAAATGTTAAGAGACCTTTTTTGTAGAGAATTAAGTTTCCTACTTTTTATGTTCTATGATATTTTTTGATCAGATGCGTAGTTCTCGAGATATATCAAGATATTTAAAAGTTCCGAAGCCGCACCAACATAATAGAGATACAGAAACACCGTGGCCCCTTTCTTTGAGATAACTCTGCACTATTGCGAGCTGCAAATGCCACTTCCAGCTTAGCTGTGCAGAGGAAGAACAACAAGAAGAAGAAATATCTCGAAATATGTCCGTCAGGCCAGTTCCTTTGAGCTGAATCTGCAAATATCTCGGAAACGAAGCGAGCTATGGCAAAATGTTAAGAGACGTTTTTTGTAGAGAATTATGTTTCCTACAATTTATGTTCTATGATATTTTTTGATCAGAAGAGTAGTTTTCGAGATATATCGAGATATTTAAAAGTTCCGAAGCCGCACCAACATAATAGGGATACAGAAACACCGTGGCCCCTTTCTTTGAGATAACTCTGCACTAGTGCGACCCGCAAATGCCACTTCCAGCTTAGCTGTGCAGAAGAAGAACAACAAGAAGAAGAAATATCTCGAAATATGTCCGTCAGGCCCCTTCCCTTGAGATAAATCTGCAAATATCTCGGAAACGAAGCGAGCTATGGCAAAATGTTAAGAGACCTTTTTTGTAGAGAATTAAGTTTCCTACTTTGTATGTTCTATGATATTTTTTGATCAGACGCGTAGTTCTCGAGATATATCAAGATATTTAAAAGTTCCGAAGCCGCACCAACATAATAGAGATACAGAAACACCGTGGCCCCTTTCTTTGAGATAACCCTGCACTATTGCGAGCTGCAAATGCCACTTCCAGCTTAGCTGTGCAGAAGAAGAACAACAAGAAGAAGGAATATCTCGAAATATGTCCGTCAGGCCAGTTCCTTTGAGGTGAATCTGCAAATATCTCGGAAACGAAGCGAGCTATGGCAAAATGTTAAGAGACGTTTTTTGTAGAGAATTATGTTTCCTACAATTTATGTTCTATGATATTTTTTGATCAGAAGCGTAGTTTTCGAGATATATCGAGATATTTAAAAGTCCCGAAGCCGCACCAACATAATAGAGATACAGAAACACTGTGGCCCCTTTCCTTGAGATAACTCTGCACTAGTGCGAGCCGCAAATGCCACTTCCAGCTTAGCTGTGCAGAACAAGAACAACAAGAAGAAGAAATATCTCGAAATATGTCCGTCAGGCACCTTCCCTTGAGATAAATCTGCAAATATCTCGGAAACGAAGCGAGCTGTTGCAAAATGTTAAGAGACCTTTTTTGTAGAGAATTGAGTTTCCAACTTTTTATGTTCTATGATATTTTTTGATCAGATGCGTAGTTCTCGAGATATATCAAGATATTTAAAAGTTCCGAAGCCGCACCAACATAATAGAGATACAGAAACACCGTGGCCCCTTTCTTTGAGATAACTCTGCACTATTGCGAGCTGTAAATGCCACTTCCAGCTTAGCTGTGCAGAAGAAGAACAACAAGAAGAAGAAATATCTCGAAATATGTCCGTCAGGCCCCTTCCCTTGAGATAAATCTGCAAATATCTCGGAAACGAAGCGAGCTATGGCAAAATGTTAAGAGACCTTTTTTGTAGAGAATTAAGTTTCCTACTTTTTATGTTCTATGATATTTTTCGATCAGATGCGTAGTTCTCGAGATATATCAAGATATTTAAAAGTTCCGAAGCCGCACCAACATAATAGAGATACAGAAACACCGTGGCCCCTTTCTTTGAGATAACTCTGCACTATTGCGAGCTGCAAATGCCACTTCCAGCTTAGCTGTGCAGAAGAAGAACAACAAGAAGAAGAAATATCTCGAAATATGTCCGTCAGGCCCCTTCCCTTGAGATAAATCTGGAAATATCTCGGAAACGAAGCGAGCTATGGCAAAATGTTAAGAGACCTTTTTTGTAGAGAATTAAGTTTCCTACTTTTTATGTTCTATGATATTTTTTTATCAGATGCGTAGTTCTCGAGATATATCAAGATATTTAAAAGTTCCGAAGCCGCACCAACATAATAGAGATACAGAAACACCGTGGCCCCTTTCTTTGAGATAACTCTGCACTATTGCGAGCTGCAAATGCCACTTCCAGCTTAGCTGTGCAGAGGAAGAACAACAAGAAGAAGAAATATCTCGAAATATGTCCGTCAGGCCAGTTCCTTTGAGCTGAATCTGCAAATATCTCGGAAACGAAGCGAGCTATGGCAAAATGTTAAGAGACGTTTTTTGTAGAGAATTATGTTTCCTACAATTTATGTTCTATGATATTTTTTGATCAGAAGAGTAGTTTTCGAGATATATCGAGATATTTAAAAGTTCCGAAGCCGCACCAACATAATAGGGATACAGAAACACCGTGGCCCCTTTCTTTGAGATAACTCTGCACTAGTGCGACCCGCAAATGCCACTTCCAGCTTAGCTGTGCAGAAGAAGAACAACAAGAAGAAGAAATATCTCGAAATATGTCCGTCAGGCCCCTTCCCTTGAGATAAATCTGCAAATATCTCGGAAACGAAGCGAGCTATGGCAAAATGTTAAGAGACCTTTTTTGTAGAGAATTAAGTTTCCTACTTTGTATGTTCTATGATATTTTTTGATCAGACGCGTAGTTCTCGAGATATATCAAGATATTTAAAAGTTCCGAAGCCGCACCAACATAATAGAGATACAGAAACACCGTGGCCCCTTTCTTTGAGATAACCCTGCACTATTGCGAGCTGCAAATGCCACTTCCAGCTTAGCTGTGCAGAAGAAGAACAACAAGAAGAAGGAATATCTCGAAATATGTCCGTCAGGCCAGTTCCTTTGAGGTGAATCTGCAAATATCTCGGAAACGAAGCGAGCTATGGCAAAATGTTAAGAGACGTTTTTTGTAGAGAATTATGTTTCCTACAATTTATGTTCTATGATATTTTTTGATCAGAAGCGTAGTTTTCGAGATATATCGAGATATTTAAAAGTCCCGAAGCCGCACCAACATAATAGAGATACAGAAACACTGTGGCCCCTTTCTTTGAGATAACTCTGCACTAGTGCGAGCCGCAAATGCCACTTCCAGCTTAGCTGTGCAGAACAAGAACAACAAGAAGAAGAAATATCTCGAAATATGTCCGTCAGGCACCTTCCCTTGAGATAAATCTGCAAATATCTCGGAAACGAAGCGAGCTGTTGCAAAATGTTGAGAGACCTTTTTTGTAGAGAATTGAGTTTCCAACTTTTTATGTTCTATGATATTTTTTGATCAGATGCGTAGTTCTCGAGATATATCAAGATATTTAAAAGTTCCGAAGCCGCACCAACATAATAGAGATACAGAAACACCGTGGCCCCTTTCTTTGAGATAACTCTGCACTATTGCGAGCTGTAAATGCCACTTCCAGCTTAGCTGTGCAGAAGAAGAACAACAAGAAGAAGAAATATCTCGAAATATGTCCGTCAGGCCCCTTCCCTTGAGATAAATCTGCAAATATCTCGGAAACGAAGCGAGCTATGGCAAAATGTTAAGAGACCTTTTTTGTAGAGAATTAAGTTTCCTACTTTTTATGTTCTATGATATTTTTCGATCAGATGCGTAGTTCTCGAGATATATCAAGATATTTAAAAGTTCCGAAGCCGCACCAACATAATAGAGATACAGAAACACCGTGGCCCCTTTCTTTGAGATAACTCTGCACTATTGCGAGCTGCAAATGCCACTTCCAGCTTAGCTGTGCAGAGGAAGAACAACAAGAAGAAGAAATATCTCGAAATATGTCCGTCAGGCCAGTTCCTTTGAGCTGAATCTGCAAATATCTCGGAAACGAAGCGAGCTATGGCAAAATGTTAAGAGACGTTTTTTGTAGAGAATTATGTTTCCTACAATTTATGTTCTATGATATTTTTTGATCAGAAGCGTAGTTTTCGAGATATATCGAGATATTTAAAAGTTCCGAAGCCGCACCAACATAATAGGGATACAGAAACACCGTGGCCCCTTTCTTTGAGATAACTCTGCACTAGTGCGACCCGCAAATGCCACTTCCAGCTTAGCTGTGCAGAAGAAGAACAACAAGAAGAAGAAATATCTCGAAATATGTCCGTCAGGCCCCTTCCCTTGAGATAAATCTGCAAATATCTCGGAAACGAAGCGAGCTATGGCAAAATGTTAAGAGACCTTTTTTGTAGAGAATTAGGTTTCCTACTTTTTATGTTCTATGATATTTTTTGATCAGATGCGTAGTTCTCGAGATATATCAAGATATTTAAAAGTTCCGAAGCCGCACCAACATAATAGAGATACAGAAACACCGTGGCCCCTTTCTTTGAGATAGCTCTGCACTATTGCGAGCTGTAAATGCCACTTCCAGCTTAGCTGTGCAGAAGAAGAACAACAAGAAGAAGAAATATCTCGAAATATGTCCGTCAGGCCAGTTCCTTTGAGTTGAATCTGCAAATATCTCGGAAACGAAGCGAGCTATGGCAAAATGTCAAGAGACGTTTTTTGTAGCGAATTAAGTTTCCTACTTTTTATGTTCTATGATATTTTTTGATCAGATGCGTAGTTCTCGAGATATATCAAGATATTTAAAAGTTCCGAAGCCGCACCAACATAATAGAGATACAGAAACACCGTGGCCCCTTTCTTTGAGATAGCTCTGCACTATTGCGAGCTGTAAATGCCACTTCCAGCTTAGCTGTGCAGAAGAAGAACAACAAGAAGAAGAAATATCTCGAAATATGTCCGTCAGGCCAGTTCCTTTGAGCTGAATCTGCAAATATCTCGGAAACGAAGCGAGCTATGGCAAAATGTTAAGAGACGTTTTTTGTGGAGAATTATGTTTCCTACAATTTATGTTCTATGATATTTTTTGATCAGAAGCGTAGTTTTCGAGATATATCGAGATATTTAAAAGTTCCGAAGCCGCACCAACATAATAGGGATACAGAAACACCGTGGCCCCTTTCTTTGAGATAACTCTGCACTAGTGCGAGCCGCAAATGCCACTTCCAGCTTAGCTGTGCAGAAGAAGAACAACAAGAAGAAGAAATATCTCGAAATATGTCCGTTAGGCCCCTTCCCTTGAGATAAATCTGCAAATATCTCGGAAACGAAGCGAGCTATGGCAAAATGTTGAGAGACCTTTTTTGTAGAGAATTAAGTTTCCTACTATTTATGTTGTATGATATTTTTGGATCAGATGCGTAGTTCTCGAGATATATCAAGATATTTAAAAGTTCCGAAGCCGCACCAACATAATAGAGATACAGAAACACCGTGGCCCCTTTCTTTGAGATAACTCTGCACTATTGCGAGCTGCAAATGCCACTTCCAGCTTAGCTGTGCAGAAGAAGAACAACAAGAAGAAGAAATATCTCGAAATATGTCCGTCAGGCCCCTTCCCTTGAGATAAATCTGCAAATATCTCGGAAACGAAGAGAGCTATGGCAAAATGATAAGAGACCTTTTTTGTAGAGAATTAAGTTTCCTACTTTTTATGTTCTATGATATTTTTTGATCAGATGCGTAGTTCTCGAGATATATCAAGATATTTAAAAGTTCCGAAGCCGCACCAACATAATAGAGATACAGAAACACCGTGGCCCCTTTCTTTGAGATAACTCTGCACTATTGCGAGCTGCAAATGCCACTTCCAGCTTAGCTGTGCAGAGGAAGAACAACAAGAAGAAGAAATATCTCGAAATA